>NC_089785.1:3114318-3141818 GCF_040412425.1 Macrobrachium rosenbergii
TCATTTTAAAATTTGCTTTGGATATTTATTATTTATTTTTATCAAATATCTATATTCATTGATCATTAAAAATCTCTTGTCATTTGTCAAATTTACTAAATAACAAACCGTAAATTATTGAACTTCCTACAAACCTTTCTTTATTTTGGTATTTTAATCATCATCATATTAATATTTACGAATAAGAAATTAATGATAAAGGAATTTATGTATATTATCGTAGACACAATCCCGAATTTGTATCTGTGTGAGCAAACAAAAAAATAATCATTACGAGTCAAGAAAAACCTCTCTGCAACCATTTCTGAAAAAGGAAAAAAGAATCACTTGTTATTTCCCAAAGGAGACACTCAAGAGACCGGAAAGAGTCGTTATGCAGCAATTAATGAGGCGGGAGCCAAGAGCTCAGCATCTTCCGCCATCTGTTGAGCAGAAGCCCAACTAGAGCAACATGGACAGTTCGGGCGGCCTTGGACATTTTTCTCTTTTATGTTATCTGATGTCATCGGAAAACTTTTCCTATTAAATGCTTCATTCTCACGCTGCAATAACACTTTCATCGGTTTAACAGCTGACATTGAATTATTATATCGTGACCCCATAAGAAAATATGAAATTGTTACAAGAAAAAAATAAAGGCAACAATTGAAAACAATAAATTTATTAAAGGTCATAAAAAACTGACCCGGTTGAAAATACAGGGATAACTGGTTCTGTACAATCCGTACAGTCCATTTTTACGTGGACACTTTAAGCAAGAGGCAGGTCAAACCGTATGAGACCTGATTTGGTAGCATTAATGATAACTTTTCAAACGTTATTTGCTTTGTCCCATCATATAATTCCCCCGTTTTTTTACTGAAACTCTTATTTGCCTCATATTTCCCCGAGACCCCTTGTGACGACTTTATATAAAATTGCAGGTCCTTGTTGCAAATGCAAACGTTCCAAGATTCGATTATTCAGTGGGCAAAGGAATGAGTCTGAATCGTTCCTTTAAATACCAAAGTGATTGGTTACAACTAGGATGGAGAGTGACGTAGGGATAGCAACCTCTTCCCATGGAATTTGTCGTTAATCTTCAGTGTCCTCTATCAACAGTTGATCTGAAGCATCAATCACTACACTCTCCTTTCATGGCTGAATTTTCTTATACCACGTTTCCTTTGCAACTGGTGTACAGTGACATCATGTATTACGGTGTCCATAAAGAATCAAATTGCTTGGAGACGTCGTGTATCTTTGTTACAATCCCATTATTGCTCCAATTACAGTGCAGTAAATAATTCTGTGGCCCTACAATTATTAGAGCCTCCTCTATTACCTTTAACTTTGCACAGCTGCTTCCATCACCGTTACCTTTACACAAGAAGTAAATATTTCTCTCACCCATTGGTCTTTCCCTCACCATTGTACTTTATTCACCCTGGTCAATTACTTAATCACATTTTCACTAAAGCACCGCGGCATCTCACTTGTAATCAGATCAACTCCTACTGTCTTTCCAGTCTTGAGCTCTAATAATTGCCTTCCTGACATCTTCAAGGATCACTTCCATAAGTATTTTGAAATTTACATTAATTCTTGCAAATTTTCATCATTATGTTCTGGCTGACTTTTGTCTTTATTAGTCAGCTAATCTTCAAAAAAACTTGATCCATTAACCCCGGACTCCAAACTCCGCTAACAGCGTTTCTCCATTCGCATCATTTATTCAGAGATCCATTTGCTCATTAACCTTCCTCTCCCTGTAGAGCAATATCTTATTCTCCCTGGAGCACCAGCTCACCTTCTTCCTCGTTTGTATCACTTCTTTTCCCCTCTAGTTTGCCCTAATTCCTATTTGCATTCTCCCAGCCCATTTTCCCTGTATGTTATCTTTCTGCCTTGCCATTGCACCTCAGATAATCTGTTTCTCCTTTACTAACCTCTCATTTCTTCATCTTGGCACTTATGTTTTTTTTTTTTTAATCTTTCCCTCTTCCTTTTTGTTATATCAAATGCTCCCTGTTTACTAAACCACCCCATCCTGGAATTTTATATTCTCTTTTTATGCTTCTTCAGATTTAGAGGTATTTTTACCCATTCTTTCCCAGCCTCATCATACTAAATTAGCTTTTGCTTTAACCAAATAATAATCATCTATACCTCCAGACACTCCCTTTTCTTTCTCTTAACGTTGCATTGATGAACATTTGCTCCTCTGTCTACTTGCGTTAATGTACAGTCTAGCAATCTTTTCCTCTGCATTTTCTCGTTCCCAAGTATACACATGAGTCAACCAAATATACATATGAATATTCTTCTTTGGAACTATATATTTGTGACAATAAAGCCCCTTTCTAAAACGTATCCACATGACTCTTCCTTCTCATTTTCTTAAGGAACTGCATGCCTTCCAAAACCCTTTCTTAATCTGCTGTCTACTTTTGGTGTTAAATCACCTAGCACAACCAACTACTGTTTGTTAATCTCAAAAATAGCTTTAAACAGATTCTGACTTCCATAGACTTCTTCACTGATTACACCATGTAACACAATTTTTGTACCCCGGTTCTAAAGGTAATTTTCTTGTTTGTTATATCAAATTATTATAAAAAAACACCATTATTTAATCAGAAGTTTGGGTTTGTGGTCAGGACTTTGAAATTTCAAAATTTTCATATTTCTCAAGAAAATACCCTTTTTAAAATGAACCAGTTTATAAAATTCAATTAATAAAGTAAGTATATTAATTCCATGACACAAGCTTATCAAAAGCAAACAAATAAAAGCATATTATACTTTTGAAACAACTATACACATCAGAAATGACTGGATTTCCTCGATTTGCGGTTGCAGTTTAGGTCGCATTCTCGCACTAGGTTTCAGATATAGTCAGTCACCCATCATTTTTTCATTGTTGTAGCCCTGGTACCTCCTCTCGATCTCTTTCACATCTTGGTGAAATCGCTTGTCTTGTTCTTCTGAGTAGGAGCCCATATTATCCTTGAATCTGTCCAGGTGAGCATCCAGCATATGGAGTTTCAGTGACATCCTGCATCCCATGGCTCCAAAAGCCTTTATTAGATCCTGCACAAGTTGCTGATAGTTTTCTGCTCTGTAGTTGCCCAGGAAGCCCTTAGCAACTGCTTTAAAGCAGTTTCAAGCTGTTCTCTCAGTACTAATGAGCTTATTGGAGAACTCAGTAGACTCAAGAAGCTTCTTTATCTGAGGTCCAACAAATATTCCACCTTTGATTTTGGCCTCAGATAACTTGGAGAAAAACTCAAGAAGGTACTTGAAAGCAGATGATTCCTGGTTTAGGGCCTTCACGAACTGCTTCATCAACCCCAGCTTAATGTGCAGTGGCGGCATAACCACAACTCTAGGATCAACCAGTGGCTCCCATATGACGTTCCAGGTCCCAACTACAAATTCTGTTCGCTGCTCCCAGTTCTTTCTTTTGTAGTGGTCAGTGGTAGCTCTGCTGTCCCAAAGGCAGAGGAAGCATTGAAATTTGATAAATTCTCCTTGGAGTCCAAGCAGGAAAGCCACCATCTTGAAACCACCAATGATTTCCCAATTGTAGTTGCTGTATTGTAGAGCTTCCAAGAGAACTTTCACACTGTAGTAATCTTCTTTCATGTTGACTGAATGAGCGAGAGGGAGCGTCGGTAACTTGTTATAATTGTGGAGGAGGACAGCTTTTAAACTTGTGGTGGAGCTGTCTATTCAGTCTCCACTCGCTGGGCACAAACGGCACTCCAATAGTGTCAAATAGTCCAGGTACGTCATGGCAGAAACAGAGGCTATCCCTAAGAGTGTAAAAGCCTGAGAAAGGTTCGTGCCGAACTCTCTGACCTGTAATATGCACATCTTCCTTGACCAAGTTCCACTGCTTCATCCTGGAGAGGAATAACTCTGCATTGGACTTTGTCAGACCCATATCCCTGATTAAGTCATCGACTGACAATCGTTGGTGCGATTCACCCCACTCTAGGCTTTAGAATATTCGCGATATTTCGCGCCCACTTATATCTTTCGTGTAAGATTGTTCTGGAACGATGTCGTTATTTCTTTATTACCGATATTGTGACAAATTATAAATATAATATGATTAAAACATAAACTACACAATAAGTTTTGGAAAAAAATAGTAATTTTTTAATAAATTTTAATGAATAGCCTAGTATATTTTACAAACCCAAACTTTATATTGTGTAATAGCACTTTTTTCTTTATGTAGGACCTAAGCAACACGAAAAAAATTATTACAAGCCAGGAACAGAAAAAAAAATTTTTTTTGTTACACGGTGTTATCATTCTTTTTCCATGCCTGATCCCTATACTTACATTGTCACCACTTCCTTTCCTGCCGCATTCAATCTTACCCACAGAGCCCAGTGGCTGGCACATCTGTACTCTGTCACCCTTCCCTAGAGTGTCCCTGACAGTGAATCTTCCTAGCATTACATCTTTCAGCTACCACAAACACAATTAGCCTAGTCTTGTAATTCCAATTACGGAATGCAGTGCTGTTTTATTTTTATCTCGTCTGGGTCAAAATTCTGACTTTCTCTCCTTAAACAAATCACATATACATTTCTTCCCTTCTGAATCAATCAAGGCACAGTGAAAACACCAAAGATTTGGTATCATATTTTTTGGAGGGGTGGGGGGGAAGTGGTTAATATCATTATAATGCATGGGGCAGTAAACCACATCCCCTTGCTGTCATGTAAAGTGGTCGGAGAGTAGCTATTTTCCTTCCCAGTCATCCGACAGTGGTAAAAACATTGTTCACACTGTTTTTAGAATAAAAAAAAACTCATCTAATCTTTCACAAGGCTCTCCTCTGCTTTGGTGTACATTCTGTCTCAAACCGAAACTGCTGGCCTTTCTTATGGCAGCAGTCTCAGGTTGAATCCTTTACTACCACTATGGTAGCAGCCCTCAGCACGCACACAGTTGTGACAGAGTTCTGTGGTTGCTTAGATATTGGCCGTTGCCTCTTAAAGTGTAATCTGAAGCATTTTGTACACTAGCGAAATCACCCAGGTTCGATTGCTGGGAGAGGACATATGGCAGGGCAAGTTCTGTTATATGTGTGTGCCTCTGCTGACCTAAGGAGGGAATTTAGGTACCTGGTAGTAAGACAATTTTGGTGTCAACTTTCAAGGTTGAATTAGGAAGATGGTAACAGCAACCTCATCCCAAAAGGTTATATTAGCTGAGAGTTAGAAAGACAATGATATATATATATATATATATATATATATATATATATATATATATATATATATATATATATATATATATATATATATATATATATATATATATATATATATTGTATGTTTGTAAATTTGGACATGACCAATAAAATACGCTTATTTTCTGGCTGTTGTAGTCTGAGAAAAAAGTTGATCTGGTCAATACTTATTTTTGCAAGAGCATTACGGAAATACCTTTAGCTTGAGAGCACAAAAAAAAGTCGCGATAAGAGCAAAAGACTTTTGCCACAGCTGGCATTAAGAACTGGAACAGTTCAGCCAGAGCTAATGTCTAGATTACATTTTAATGCGCACTGCACAGCCACCGAGAATGTTCGCAGGTCTCCACCGACCTCAGTTTAGACGTTACCGTCTTCTTTGCTGTCTGTCTGCCTGTCTCCCTTCTTGACTGTTCCCAACTTCCCAGGTTAGACGTTGCCTTCTCATTTGATGTCTGTCTGTCTAGCTCCGTTCTCGTTTCTGTGTTTTAACTTTCCTTTTTTCTAGTGGAAAAACTGTGGTCGTTTCTTTCAGTTTAACCTGAAAAAATTTGCGCAACCGTTTCTCTCTCTCTCTCTCTCTCTCTCTCTCTCTCTCTCTCTCTCTCTCTCTCTCTCTCTCTGAGAACCTACTTTAGTTCCCACCTCAGGACATTCCACTTTAAGAAAATTAAAGTTTGGGGGAACGACAAGGAAAGCAACAACTTTGTGGAATTTCGCCTCCGGCTGAGAGAGTGTATGAAGCCCTTCTTCTCGAAGAGGCTTCGTTTATGTCAAAAAGAATTTGAAGAGGGGACTTAGCTTGCTGAGCTGGTTCTTCGTTGTGTACCTGTTTGAATATTCCTGGAGTGGTTAGTGTTGTTTGGTGTTAATTATTGTTAATTTGCGTAGGCTCCTTTAGAAAAATTTTCTGTAAAGTATGAAAATGGAATTGTGAGTCGACGTTTGCTGATGTACAGTATATCGTATGCATAAAGAAAGTTTTTATTACTCCTGTTGTTATTTTTCGGGCTCTTTTTCTATCTTATTAAGCGCAACAACTATTTCATGCAAGTCTCGACGTATATATAATTTACGTCACGAAGAAATTCTACTTTAGAAACATTCAGAAGTTCAAATATGAGGTTGTTGAGACAAGACAGTGAATAACCTGAAGCCTCTGGAATGATAACAAAGATGGAACCTTAAAAACAACAGCGTGCACTAAGAACAACTCCTTTCCATGACTGTAAGATATAAAGCCATAATTATCTTTCCTTTAATGCAACGTCTCGTGGCTAAAAATATGGATATAGAGGCCAATTACGCATCGATATTTGAAGGAAAACATATCTTCCATTGCCAGTCACATTAATAAATTGCATATTGATAAAAAGAAAGACTTAAAAGAACGACGTCACGCAATTTAAATTAAACCATGTCGGACAAAATCAGTAAACCAGTCACTGTTGAGAACATTATATTTGTGAACAAAAGCGTCAGCGGTAACAATAAGGTATTAATGACATTTCAAAGATTACATGAAAGTATGCTTAATATTAGATTTAACAGGTTAATGAAGCTGGAATTCATTGCTGTTCAAAAATGAAAATACAATTTATGTGACTAAACTGCTATTTTCCTGACCTCAGTAGAGGGGTAGAGCCATCATTGCACCTCACTGGGTGCACTGTAGGCATTACTATTGTGTGATTTTTAATCTTTTTACATTCCTCCATTTCTGCTTACATTCTTCAGTCATGCTGCCCAACACCTCAAACTGTTAGTTCTTAGTCCAACTGTTGGGTTTTGTCCCAGCTCCACCTTTAGATCTTTGTATTTATGTCCTTTATTATCTGGGTTTCTCTTTATCTTGCTGTCCAACCACTCCAACTCACACTTTTCACTGTCTTAGACGCTGAATGGCCGAGAGTGCCCCAATGCTTTTCTTGACAGCCTAAATTTCATAAAGCTTTATTTCCATTAGAAATGACTGCGCAGCATTTTTTTGTAATAAGCTCGTCCAAAATCCATGTAAGGAATGAGGAAATGGCTATTGAAAGAAAAACTTAAGTATACCTTAGTTTTACCAGACCATTGAGCTGATTAACAGCTCTCCTAGGGCTGGCCCGAAGGATTAGACTTATTTTACGTGGCTAAGAACCAGTTGGTTGCCTAGCAATGGGACCTACAGCTTATTGTGGAATCCGAACCACATTATAGTGAGAAATGAATTTCTATCACCAGAAATAAATCCCTCTAATTCTTCATTAGACGGCCAGAGACTCGAACTGGGGCCTAGCGAGTGCTAGCTGACAGCTCTACCGACTCTCCCAACGAGGAACTAATAATATTGGAAGAAAGATTTTCTTTAGAATGCACTTCGTCAGTGGAACTTGCAGATAAGATTACTTTATAGATGTAGATACTTGATGAAGATGTAAGACATAAGTCAAGATTTAGAAACAATGTTTAATAGCCGCAATCTTCTCAAACCGACAACACTTCTTTTAAAAGTAGTATCTATTAGAGTCTTTTAATTGGCTCTTGGAAAGGCAATGTCTGTTAGTCTTCCAACTGGTTTTAGTCTTTTTACAGTAAGTTTTGGATGAGTAATGTCTTTTAAGTCTTGTTTTAGCTTTTCTTCATATAGCTGTCGAACAGGTATCGTCTCTTTATTCTTTTAATTGGTTTTAGTCTTTTTCTTCTAATAGCTTTTGGATGAGTTGGGAGCCTCGATGGCTCAGTTGGTAGAGCAGCAACCTCAGACTTCATGGAGGTCTGTGGCGAGGGTTCAATCCCCGCAGTCGACTGGTCAGAGAAGGCAGACACTTTGCTATCCACATAGGCACCCCAGGATTACGTATGTAATGAACGGATAGGTTTGCTGAAAGCAAATGGGTGTTACAGACTAACACACACATAAACAAAGCCACTCCAACATCTTCTAAAAACACAACAGACACCTCACACGTCTCGAACTGTCGACCTAACTGCCCAGTTCTCCTTGCTGCTGGGAGAATGGCAGCTGCTGATATGGTACAATACATGTACACATTCGTTACTGGGGTCTAAGCGATGTCAGGCAGGGCAGCCGATCGAGGCTACGGCCTACCCCACCGCCAAATCAAAGTCCTTCAAAAGAAGGCATCATGCTTACCCCATATAAAAATGGGAAAAAAGCACGTTAAAACGAAGAAGAAGAAGCTTTTGGATGAGTTGTGGATGACTAATGTCATTTAGATCTAATTACTTTTAACCATTCTTCAGTGGTTTTTGGATGAGTAATGTCTCCCATGTGCTGTAATTTGTTATAGTCCTTCTTATAACTTTTGTGTAAGTAATGTCTTTAAGTCTTTTAATTGGTTTTAGTCCGACTTTATATAATTTTTATGTTTTAAATTTAAATACCTTGTCAGCATAATTTTCTTTGAGATTTTTTTCCAAGAAGTTCTGCTTCTTAAACGTTCACATGATAAACTGTCAATAAACTTTTTCCCATGATTAAAACATCTCAAAACAGGCTGATGCATCTTTTCACCTGCGCTGACACTTTTACAATTTATTTTCATCACCATCCAATCAATTCTGTTTACTCGATCCATATTGCACTAACAATCATTCAGCACCTCTCTTTTTTTTTTATCCAAAACTTTTGAATATATCAAGTTACCTTCGATTCCTTGCTTCCGTGACTCACCTCTTCTTTCATCCCCTCATAGTTCGTTGACTATACAGTTCAATCATTCTTTAGCTATATATATATATATATATATATATATATATATATATATATATATATATATATATATATATATATATATATATATATATATATATATATAACTGATGAAATATATTGAACTACATATATATATCCATGAAAATTGTCTCTTTACATTTTACATTTTAAAAATATATTACAAGAGCAAATGAACAGACAAATATGTGAAAATTATTACAAAATGAGATGTAGATGTTGAAGATTTTTTTACCTCATTTAATACACCTCGATATGGGCACCATTAATTGCATGAAGCACATCAAGACGGTCCTCGATTTCTTAACTATGTTCGCTGTAGCATATCCTCATCAGTGGTGGCAATGGCATCAGTGATGTTTTGCTTGAGATCAGTGATGTCCTGTATCTCTGTTTGAAACACGATATCTTTAACATAAGAGAGGAAGTCCAGGGGAGTGATATCTGGTGAACGAGGTGGCCAGGGAATTGGGCCATCCTTTCCAATCCACTGGTCTGGAAATGCTTGATTTAAGAACCCCCAAAAATGCCGTCCCCAATGTGGTGGTGCGCCATCTTGCTGGAAAATGATGGTTGATTGAAGGTCATCTAGCTGTGGTGCCACATATTCAGTCAAAGGTCAAAGTAAACTACTGTGGTAATTGATGTCTCATTGAAGAAAAATGGACCAATGATTCAATTGTACATGATCCCACACCACACATTCACCTTTGGACTATCTCGGTGAATTTCCCTAGTCACATGGGGATGTCCCGATCCCCAGATTCTCACATTATGTGTGTTCAGTTTCCCTGAAACATGAAAGGTTGCCTTATCACTAAAACAGACTCGGTTGAGGAAAGATTCATCCTCAGAAATTTGTTCCAGCCTGTTAACTGCAAACTCTTTTCATCTTGGTTTGTCATTTGGCTCAAGTGCCTGTATGAGTTGCACTTTGTAAGCATACAATCGCAAGTGCTTGTGTAGGGCTTTATGCACTGTTGAACTTGGTAGCTGTAAGTATCTGGCAATGGTATGGATGGACTTTGTAGGAGAACGATCAAAGGCTTGTCCTACACCATCGATGTTTTCCTTAGATGTTCTTGGTCGTCCACCCCTCCCTTATCCAACACTGTCCCCGTCTCCATAAATTTCTTGTGCCATGCACAAAGTGATGGACATGAGGGTGGGTCTCTTCCATACTTATTTCTGTAGTTTTGCTCAGCCTGCATTTCCAATTTTGTTTCAATAAATCATGACACACATTGTGCCTTTTCTTGAGTAGCCATTTTTAGGAGTTCATTTAACAGTACCTCTTTCATCAACAGGGTACCTGATACACAAATGCAATATGATTAAAAGCTTTGATAACTGCTGAGTACAAGAACAAATCTGATTAAGAGATCTCATCAATGGTTTTGTAACATTTTTTAAATTGTAAGAAGACTTTATGGACACCTGTATATATTTATATATATATATATATATATATATATATATATATATATATATATATATATATATATGTATGTATGTATGTATACATACATTATATATGTATATGTATTTACATACATATATGCATATATAGATATATACATATATACATACATACATATATATATATATACATATATATATATATATATATATATATATATATATATATATATATATATATATATATATATATATATATATATAGCTAGCCTTCACTTCACTTCACTTCCACTCCCAGGTAGGCTTTCAGCCTGTCAGTGGGGTCAGTCGTCTTCTCCAATCTCTTCTGTCTTCAAATATTCCATCTCTTCTAAGCTCTTACGATTGTTGGCATGTTGTGCTTTGTCAGGATCTCCTCCACTCATCCTTCCAGCGCTTATGAGGTCTACCTCTTGATCTCCTTCCTTCAGGTATCCAGTTCCATATTTTCTTTGAAATTCTATTTTCATCTATTCTCATTAGATGACCCAGCTGTCCCTTCTCAATCTTGTTCATCACAGGCACCACTCCTACTGTTCTCCTAACGTTCTCATTTCTCAGTCTATCTCTCCTTGTTTTGTTTATTATTGTTCTCAGGCTTTTCATCTCTGAGGCCTGGACCCTACTTCTGTCTTTGCTTATCATTGTCCAGTTCTCTGATCCGTGTCATTACTGGTGTTAACAATCCCTCGAATATAGCTTTCTTTACTTCTCTCGGTACATGCGCATCTCTCATCATTGGATAAAGAGCTCCAGAGCGTCTGTTATATTTCTTTACTCTTTCAGTGACTTCCTCTCTGCTCTTATCTCCGTTATCTGTGAACACCCATCCGAGAATAGATATTTGAATGAGTCGGTATCCTTTATGACTGTATTCCATATCATGATGTTTGTTGGTACCTGAGGTTGTGTGCTGACTGTTAATATTTCTGTTTTTCCTATATTCATTCATTTGTCCCGCTTCAGTTAAACAATCATTTAAGCATACCAGTGCTCCTTCTAATTCCTCTTGGTCATATGTCCAAAAAGCTATATCATCTGCAGAAAGCATAATGTCTCCTGTAATGTTAATTCTCTCTTTAAAGTCTTTTATAACATTGTCAATGTAAGCGATGAACGAGAGTGGAGAAAGTACACTTCCCTGTTTGACACCCGTTGTTACACTAAACCATTTATCATTTTTTGTATCCGGTCCTTACATTATTTACGCAGGGTTCGTATGTGCTCTTTATTGCAGCTCCCAGCCTACCATCCAGTCCATACACCTCTCCCAAACATCTCCATAACTTGTTTCTAGGTACTGAGTTAAATGCTTTTTCTAGGTGACCTATTGTATTCCTGTGATTTTTCGGTGACAAGTCTCAGGATGAATATGAGGTCTGATGCGCTTCTATCCTTTCTGTATCCATGTTGTTCTTCACCTAACCGATATAAAATTCTCTCATAAAGTTTTGCTGCATGACATACGAGTGTTTATATATATATATATATATATATATATATATATATATATATATATATATATATATATATATATATATATATATATATATATATATATATATATATATATTTCATGTGTGTGTGCATGTGAGGAAGAAAGTGTCGCAACTGCGGTTCCACGAAAATCAACTGCTGCCCATTTTGTGAATGACACATTCCGATATTTATTTCCGTTGCGTATATAATTCTCTGATGGGTTAAAAAAACGAAAAGTTAGGCGAGGTGGAAGTTGAATGTTCTCTTTTGAGTAATATCAATGTATATATTGAGTTCCAGCAGACATGAATTGCTGATTTCATAGCAATAAGGAAGAGATAAAACTCTCTACACAGCGTCAATCCGATTCCAAAATGTGATCTCAACAGCTTTATGTTTGTTTGATATGAAATTTGCTTTTTTTTTTCTTTTTTTTAGCTTATTGGTTTAGTATCGGAATTCCGTTTGAGGTCCGATGGGGAAACGAGAACTTTCATGATTTATTTCCCATGAGAGTTTCGGGTCCCAGATTGGAAAATCGTTTCCCTTAATAAAATTTTTGGAAGCCTCGAAGTTGACATTTTATCGTAGTCGTGTCCACGTGTAGATAACCGAGCGGAAATATTTCTGTTTAAATGCAGCTCTTGATTAAAAGTTATAGATATCTCTACTGCTTTTCATGAGGATTTTTGCAATGAAAGTTTTAGAAGTTATTACATTATGCACGTTTTCCAGTAAATTGACTTCGAGGTGTTAACTAGTCAGCGCAATTCTTTGTTTCTTCGGCGCTTTAACGAAAGCTTTAAGTCAGTTAGACCTTAATAAAACGATACATTTGAAGCTAATGTATGAAACGTCATATGTTAAGCTCAGTCTCTAGTACAGCACATTTTGGAAAACATCAGCACCGCCATCTTTTTAGTTATATTGCAGCCTGGAACCCGAGTAATGTCAAATCGAAAATGAAGCTTCAATTGATGTGAGTATATGCAACGAAATATTCGTAGAGAATCGGACTATTGATTATTTTAACTTAAATCTTAATAATAGAGAAACTGAAAATTTAAAATGTTATAAAAGCATGGCTACCTTAATCATAAGGACGCTAATTATAAAGTCTTTGCAGTATATGGCAACTCCTGCAATGTTTTCTCATATTAAAAAAAAAAGATAAAACTTTTGGCTTTAGTGTAAGTTCATCTAACAGTCACATAGGTCAACCATAATCAAATATCGATGAGCTCAATAGAAGCAAACTACTGCCACGCTTTTGGTTTATAAGTATTCCATAGGATTAAAATTTGCATAGAGTTCTGAACATGATGAAAACTTGATGAAGTGAGAATGCCTGCGTTTAACTCAAACTGTCGAATACTCGCTCACACACACACACACACACACACACACACACACACACACACACACACATATATATATATATATATATATATATATATATATATATATATATATATATATATATATATATATATATATATATATGTATATATATATATATATATATATATATATATGTGTGTGTGTGTTACAGGAATATGTGAAATCCAGGGATTTCATGAAATCCTTAGGGAATTTGTGAAATGAGCAACTCGCTTAGGAACATTTGATCCCCGAGGTCTAGTACTAAACTAGGAGAAACAGTGATTCATCTACACTGTTTTGCCATGCTGAGTACTAGCCCCTGGAGGGTTAAATGCATTTTGCCGTGTTTAGTACTAACCCCAGGGGGATCAAATGCTCTTAAGTGCATTTAATCCCCCAGGGGCTAGTGCTAAACACGGCGAAACACATTTGACACCCTAGGGGCTAGCACTAAACACGGCAAAACTGCTTAGCTGAATCTCTGTTTCGATGTGTTTAGTACTAGCTCTCGGGGATCAAATGTCCCTAAGCGAATTGGTCATTTCACAAATTCCCTAGGAATTTCGTGAAACCCATGATTTCACATATTCACTGTAAATTATATATATATATATATATATATATATATATATATATATATATATATATATATATATATAATATATATAATTTATATATAATATTGGGGGCATGGGAACATTATACCTTCGTTATTGATCTGAGAATTGGGAAACTTGCGATAATTTTTTTAGAAATCTTCTTCATTTCCATTACGTATATGTATGTGTTTGTGTGTGTATATATATATATATATATATATATATATATATATATATATATATATATATATATATATATATATATATATATATTTCATATATCTTATATATAAAGTGAATGTATGTTTGTTTGTTCGTGTATTTGTGCGCTATAGAAATCTGAACCGCTTGACCGATCTAGAAAAAATCTGGCACATGGAGATCATTTAACCCAACCTAGGTAATAGGGTAGCTTTCAAATCTGAACCCCTGCCCCTTTCTCCTTCCCCCATCCCCCTTCCCCCTTCCCCCTTCAATTTGTGACTTATTTGGTAAATAAACTACGGGTTTATCATTGCTCATTTCATGTACTAGAGACCATAGAAATATATTAATAAAAATGCTTTTCACTCACCACAGTAATATCTGGATAAAAGGGAGTCACCATAGTAATACCGTAATAAAAGGACAGACAGCACCGTAATACCTGGATAAAAGGGACAGTCACCACAATAAAATCTGGATATAAGGGACAGCCACCACAGTAATACCTGGTTAAAGGGGACAGACAGCATAGTAATACCTGGAAAGAAGGGACAGTCACCACAGTAATACCTGGATAAAAGTGACCGACAGCACAATAATACCTGGTTAAAGGTGGCAGACAGTACAGTCATCCTGGTTCAAGGTGTCAGACAGTACAGTAATGTCTAGATAAAAGGGACAGTCACTAAGTAATACATGGATAAAAGGAAGTCACCACGGTAATTTCATGGATAAAAGGGATAGTCACCACAGTGAAAAATGGATGAAAAGATAGACAGCGTAGTAATGTCTGGATAATAGTGACAGTCACCACATTAATACATGTCAGTTCACCCACAACTGTTCGAAGGGTGAACGTTCGCATGAAAGAAGTAAAACTTTCAGTCGGACCTTCAACACAAACCCCTACCTCCTCTTCATTCTCACTTCCTTACACCTTCCCCATCCTCCCCTCTCCCCTCTCCCCCCCTCCCCTCCCCTCCCCCTCCCATTTCCCCCCCCTCCCCATCCCATTTCCCCTTTCCCTCCCCTACACATAGACTACCATTCAGAGTTTTCCTGGGCAGTACCAGGTTAATCTGCTAGTATACTTATATATATATATATATATATATATATATATATATATATATATATATATATATATATATATATATATATATATATATATATATATATATATATATATATATATATATATATATATGTGTGTGTGTGTGTGTGTGTGTGTGTGTGTATGTATGTATGTATACATATTTGGTGACAAGTACTGTATCTTTTAATATCGAATAACTAACTCGCCGATGGATATATATATAATTGTCTGGTGCTTCTGCCCCGGAAAGTTAAATTGCCGAAAATAAGAAAAAAAGAAAAGATATAACGAATAATTCTTCGAAGGGCGATTTATTGTCACACTAAGGTTTCTGCACGAAAATTACATGACAAATGTCGTTTAATATCCAAGTCACTATACCTTAGGAATAACTTTAATTCATAATGTATTTGATGGAAAATACGTTATATATATATATATATATATATATATATATATATATATATATATATATATATATATATATTTATATATATATATATATATATATATATATATATATATATATTTAATATATTTATATATATACACATATATATATATATATATATATATATATATATATATATATATATATATATATATATATATATATATATATATATATGTATATACATATATATATATAGTATATATAGTATATATATATATATATATATATATATATATATATATATATATATTTAATATATATATATGTATGTGTATATACAGTATATATATATACTCTAAATGTTACAGGCAGATAGCAGAAATGCACTTAGGGACAATTGATCGCCCCAGAGGCTAGTACTAAACACAGCGAAACAGTGTAGGCGGATCACTGTTTCGCTGTGTTTAGTACTAGCCCCTGGGGTGATCAAATGTCTCTAAGTGCATTTCGCAATCTGCCTGAAATTTCAGGCAGGTCGCGAAATGCCTGGTTTCGTTACCTGCCTGTAACATATATATACATATACATATATATATATATATATATATATATATATATATATATATATATATATATATATATATATATATATATGAACCATTCTGGAAAGTTCGTCACAATTTCCCGAGGTCTCAAATTGTGTGAGCTGTAATGGCTATATATGAACCATTCTGGAAAGTTCGTCACAATTTCCCGAGGTCTCAAATTGTGTGAGCTGTAATGGCGAAATTTGTAGGACAAGGATACATTGTCCTGTTCCAACGGTCAGCATATTTCCCAAGTCTGGAAGAGTATAGGGATAGGGGAAAATTAGGACCAATCAAAGCGCGCATAGCTGATCCATGACGTCACAAGCCACGCCCTTTAGCTCCTCGGTCCCATATCCATTACTGCCAGTCACGATGCCGAAGAAAACTTCCCAATTTCACAGTTTACGGCTTGTCTGACTTATACAATTTAGTCAGATACATCTAAACGTAATGCAACACTAATTTAACAATATTATATTCTTCAAATGAGATACACCGTGAAATATATTATGCGTTAATGGCTTCTCCCTCTTGGTAATAGTGGTCAGTGCCTGTTAATTCCTGCTCGCAAAGGTGATATTTACTGCATAAGTAATATTATCATCGCGAGTTTCTAAATCATGTACTTGAAAATGCATGTTTAATGCCATTTATAAAGGGTTGCGATCACTCATGGGATGAATCAAACAATACACAAGATGGTAAAAATGATGGTATGGTAAATATGATGTTACAGTATCTGACCTGCAATTAGCACTACAGACTCCGGACAGGAGACCAAGAACTTCGCGGCATTTCGGCTTCCATTAAGTTGAATTTAATCTTGGACTTTGAAAGTGACGGCTGTAAAAAGTTGACATTAAATATGAAGAAGACTGTGTAAAACTTAGAGCCAATGTCAAGTGCAGAGAAGAATCCAAGCAGTGGAAAGACATTTTTTTTTTGTAAAAAATAAGCAGTGTTTCAATTATTATAAATTGTGCCCACTTGGCGGGGAAAGAAAAATGTTTCACTTTGCAAAGTTTGCTGTGCCATCACAGTGTAAAGCACAAAGGATTAAAGAAAATTGCAACAGGGTAAATATATTATATTTGGTATTACGTATATAGCATTTATGACTACAGCGTAAAGGGCAGGGAATCCAAAGTCTTAAGTATACTTGGACCCTAATGGAAAGCCGTGGGGCTTACATATACAGTCATGGTGCGTGAGGCAAAAACTGATGTGATTGACTTTATTCAAGAATAAACTGTGTCATTTGATAATATTTATATGAGCCTCGCTTTATTTTCACAACAGTCCTATACTAGGTATGTGCATCATGTTGGGGTTTCAGCACATTAGTGATACCTCCACATTGTAAGTTGAAACAACTGCTCAGTATGGTAATTCAGAAACTGAAGTGGCCCAGCAAAATTTCCCTCGGCGAATACCTTCGGTTAAAACTACAAATCAGCTGAACAACTTGCTGAATTGTGCAGGCTCGTCGATGACATACAGTATAGTGGAGCTATCGTGGCAAGATTCCTTGCCAACCAACTACAATAGCATGACGATCCCCAGGAATGCCAAGAGGAGCAGCCCCCTTCGGTAAAGGACGTCGACCAGCATCAGCTCTGTCATCAAACCCGGAATGTACAGTGCAATGTTGCAAATGCTAAGTCGCATAGCAGTGGTCACTGAAGTAAGTTGCTGCTAAAATGTTGACAGGATGTTGTGTTGTGTGCTGGACTGTGCTGTATACTTTTTTTCTCATCCCTAAAGTACTTCTTGTGAGTTGAATATATATATAAAAAAAAGCAAGCTCTGAATATTTACCTGTATATTATTTCAATGCAGTTTGTTTTATTTGGCTTTCATAGTTGTATAAATTTAAGTCTCAGCTCAGCATTAAGTCCGTTTTAGCCCCAAGGATCTGTACTGTAAAGTATTGTATGTGTGTGTTTATATATATATATATATATATATATATATATATATATATATATATATATATATATATATATATATATATATATATATATATATATATATATATATATATATATACATATATATATATATTCCAGGACTAGTTCTCATTTATCTCCATATATATATATATATATATATATATATATATATATATATATATATATATATATATATATATATGGAGATAAATGAGAACCCAGTCCTGGAACATGAGTTTATTCCAATGTTTCGACGACTGAGGTCTCCAGGGAACTGATAAAGTACAGGTTATAGCAAGCATATATACAAAATCATATTCCCTAGGGCTGCAAGTGTGGTTAGGGTAAGGAGATTAAAGCATTAGTGCAGCCCTAGGGAATATGATTTTGTATATATACTTGCTGCAACCTGTACTTTCTCAGTTCCCTAAAAGAAGAAGACCTCTCGAAACGATGGAATAAACTCATGTTCCAGGACTGAGTTCTCATTTACCTCATTATAACCACACCTGTCAAAAATGAATTCTCATCATGTATATATATATATATATATATATATATATATATATATATATATATATATATATATATATAAATATATATATATATGTATATGTATATATATATATATGTATATATATGTATATTTATATATATACATATATGTGTGTGTATGTGTATATGTGTATATGTATATATATATTTATATATATACATATGTGTGTGTGTGTGTGTGTGTGTGTATAAGGATTTTGCCAATTTTAACGTTTACCACTGGCCTACTCGAGCATGGAATGTTTTTCAGGGTTATTGCCTGTTGTTTCAGGCTATAAAAAGGTATTATGTGCAGTCCTATAATAATAACTGCCTTATGCTTAAATGAAATGTGGAGGATACAGTTTTGATGACAAATTTATGCAATTAATTCAAGGCATACATTTGGCTATTGAGTGTGAGCTTGTATGAAAGTAGTGGTATACTCATATACTACCGTTATCCCTGGCTTTAATTAATTCATGCTGAGTATTTGTATAAAATTTTCTGTTGAAAGAGATTTTGGAAAAAGTGTCATCCATATTTATTTTAAAGCATATCGCAATTCTAGTAAATTTATGCATCAATTCTGCTCTAGTTCAGCTCAGTAAAAAGTCTACTGTAACTCCATAAATAGGTATTCTGTACTCCTATCATTGCTAAAAATATTAAATACTAATGAAACACTCGTTTTAATTCTTTATACACAATGAATGACAAGTACGAAGGGTTTGCTAAAAAATATTAAAATATAAATTAAATGGTCAGCGTTTTCTTTGTACACAATGAATTTTAAGCAAAAATCACGTTAGGGCTTGCTAAAAATATTCAGTACTAAATTATATTACCACTTTTTATTTATTTGTGCACAATGTATGAAAAGTAAAAATCAAAAGCAAAAAATATTTAGTAAAAAACTTTTTATATATTTGTACACAATGAATGACAAGTACCAATCAGGTAAGGACACCTGGAAGGTTATCAAAAGGGAATCCACCTCAAAAGGCATTTTTTTACTACAGCTTATCAAGTACATCTTGAAAAACAACCTTATTCAGATTAGCTACTGACAGGATGAGTTTGTCAAGTAATTATATTTGGTTACAGTAGGCTAACTTAGATCGCCAAAGCAACAATGCCATAGGTTTCCTTAATTAAGGGCACATTAGCTCTTGAAGTAATTTAATGAATGAAGCTGATACTGTGTCCCTGTAAATAGTAGGGACTATATCAGTCTGATTCCTGTTCATGACCTAGTAATGACCAGTATATTGCTTTTATACAATGCACAGTAATGTGCATTACTGCGAAATAGCATATGTCCAAAGAAAGCCGTAGCGTAAGCCTACTACCTCTCTCTCTATTTTCCCCTACAAACAGGTCAGATACCATTATTTTTACCATCTTGTGTATTGTTTGATTCATGAGTGATCGCAACTCTTTATAAATGGCATTAAACATACATTTTCAAGTATATAATTTAGAAACTCGCGATGAAAATATTACTTATGCAGTAAATATCGACTTTGCGAGCAGGAATTAACAGGCACTGACCACTATTGCCAAGAGGGAGAAGCCAATAATGCATAATATATTTCACGGTGTATCTCATTTCAAGAATATTATGTTGTTAAATTAGTGTTGCATTATGTGTAGATGTATCTGACTAAAACGTATAAGTCATACAAGACATAAGCTGTGAAATTGGGAAGTTTTTCTTAGGCATCGTGACTGGCAATGATGGATATGGGACTGAGGAGCTAAAGGGCGTGGCTTGTGACGTCATGGATCAGCTCCGCTCGCTTTGATTGGTCCTAATTTTCCCCTATCCCTATACTCTTCCAGACTTGGGAAATATGCCAATGGTCAGGGCGTGAGGAAACACGCACCCCAAATATCCCCCAAAAGTCGTTAACTTTTGGCGTGGGTATGTCTGACCTACGATTGGTCAAATATCCCCGGTAGGAGAAATCATCCAATGTCCTACCTGAGGGGAAAATGCAGGGGGTGAGAGAAATGCCCAGCATGCCCACGCTAGGCCGCCATTGGGAGGATTCGGGCTCTGGCACTCGGAGGGCAATGACGTGTTATTGCCCATCATCTCGCGCTAAGTTACTGTAATTTTTAGTTCATTAGATACTCGGGCCCTTGTGTAAGTTTTAGATAATGCAGATCACTGTTAAATTTATCCCGTGTCTTATTTAAGCATGACCCACAGTACTGCAGCCGAACCAGTGTAAGTAGACCCCATGAGAGGTCGGGGTCATCTTCTGGTGTCAGATGTGTACGGTCTGCTGCGAAGCGCTAATCAACAGTAAATATAGCAACCCCTGGGTCTGCAATTGTGCCAATCCAATAACTGTGCAGTGCTAATGATCTGAAAAAACGATGGACCAGACAAAAGAAACAATAGCACAAAGGGCCGACGTCGAAGTGATGCATCAAAGCATAATTATGCCAGCTTTCCCATAATTAAGCACTGAGTAATGGGCGGAAAATAGCGAACAGAGTCACGTAGGCGAAATTAATCGAATACCGATTTTAAAAAACTGCTGGAGCTTGCTGTGCTGGACACAGCTTTCGTTTTTAATGGTAAAGCCTACATTCAGGTCGATGGTATGGCGATGGGATCCCCTCTGGGTCCTACCTTCGCCAACATTTTCATGTGCTGCCTGGAGGAGCGCATGCTGGATGAATGCCCATTGGCTTACCATCCTCTTTTCTATAGTAGATATGTCGACGATACCTTTTTGCTGTTTAGGAATAAAGATCAGGCTAATAATATGCACACAAATATTAAGTTTACGACTGAGTACGAAAATGAAAACAAACGATGCAATGGTTTTTAGACACGATGATCATTTTAATACTACGGTTTTTAGAAAGAAAACTTTTACTGGCCTGGGTTCTAATTTTTATAGTCATTGTTTTTATAATTTTAAACTGAATTCTTTATCTACCCTCTTCCACAGTGCTTTCAGTATAACATCCGACCGGAACAATTTCCATAACGAAATCCTCTACCTCCATCAGTACTTTATTGACAACTGCTTTCCATCCAAACTGTTTCATAAACATCTCTACAAATTTCTAAATAATATTTTCCATCCAAAATGTGAAATACCAACCGTACCTAAATTACGACTATACGCAAGCGTCCCGCTCATTCATGATGAAAATTTCTATCGAGAATTACGGCAGATAATAGACAGTTTTTTTACCAGCAATTGACCTAAAGCTAATACCTTTTAATCCATTGACAATTAGGTCCTTATTCAAACACAAAGAGAGTCTTCTTCCTTTGATGACCTCTGGAGTCATTTAACTAATTGCCCCAGATGTAACCTGGGGAAATATGTCGGCTCCACCCGCAGGTTGTTAAAAGTGAGGTTGGATTCTCATCGAGGCGTGAGTTACAGAACGGGTGTTAAATTATCTAATCCAGAATTCTCTTGCATACGTGAACATGCAAAGAAATGCAAAGTCGATTTTAACTACAAAGATTTTAAAATCGTAGGCCGAACTCCCAACGACCAACGACTAGCAATTTTAGAATCACTTTTTATTAAACAACTTGTCCCCCAACTAAATACTCAGACCACCTCAACACCTCTATACCTCTCGTGAGTTCACGTCGAAGCTGAACCTGAAACGGACTGTCACTCGGTCTGTGCCTTCAGCACGACTTGGTAAATAAACACTCTTCCTTTTTAATGTACTAATAGTTTTATGTTATAATTTTATGTTATGTTATTCCGAGTCTGTTTTTTTTTATATCTGTTTCTTTTATTATATAGCTTTGAAAATGGGACTAATCGTCTTGAAACGTCAGCAGCTAGGTAAAGTACCCAGAAAGGAATAAAGAAGTGTCCTTCTCCTCGCACTAAATTGCTGTTTGCTGGATTGATAGAACCCACCCTCAACTTTCTATATATATATATATATAATATATATATATATATATATATATATATATATATATATATATATATATATATATATATATATATATAATCATCTTCTTATTTAATATTTTTATTTTTGTATATATATGCCTTATTTGAAGGACTTTTGATTTGCTTTATATATATATATATATTATATATATATATATATATATATATATATATATATATATATATATATATATATATATATACATATATATTATATATATATATATGATAGATATATATACATATATATATTGTAAATATATATATATATATATATATATATATATATATATATATATATATATATTTGCAAGCATACGTCATTATTACAAAAATAACCAAATGACAGAGGCATGTGACTCACACCCCCACAGCCTGAAATAACAAACAGAACTTATCGAAACAAACTACCGAGCTTTAGTGGTTTCATTGTGTGGTTCGCGAAAGAAGAAATGAATGAATAGTAGTAGTAGTATTGAATACGTGGATGAAGCTGAATGAAATGGCACTCAGAGACACAACAGTGGCAGGGCAGGAAGATTATGGCGGCGAGTGGACGGTTACAGATGTTCTAATCCTTGGATTGTGGGGTTAAAGCTGTGTAGCCGGAGGAGAACAGTGATATGAAGAGAACATTGTAACAATAATGAATGGGAAACATTCTGACAGTCTGAAAGTGCGATGGCTGGGCTTAAAGAGCGAGAGAGAGAGAGAGAGAGAGAGAGAGAGAGAGAGAGAGAGAGAGAGAGAGAGAGAGAGAGAGAGAGAGTGTACTGGTTGATTTGAAGATATTCAGTGTGATAATGAAAGACAAAGTATTATTATTTTGGCATCTATAATGACTGAGAATAAAGAGAACCTACGTAGATATGCTCTAAGAAAGATTAATTGTTGAACAAAAAGTTTTTTCTTTCAGGAATGATCAGAAAGGTATTTGGAAAGTGAAAATATAAAGGATAAGAGTTGGTCTAGCCTCAAATTACCAATAGGTGGAATGTAAGAGTTAGCTGACGGATGATCATTAGCTTTTTGGAGGAATAGTAAAAATAAGTGTAGGCAGGCTATATGCAGGAACATAAATGATAGTTTATTGAATGGTAAATCATTATTTGTTTGAGGTGCAGTTACAGATCAGAAGAGATGGTCGGGGTGCGTATTCAATAAGGGAGATAAGGTGAAAAAACTGGTAAATAAAAATGAACAAAATGAGTAATGAGGTAATAATGGTTTTTCTCTCTCTTCATTTTTATGTTGAAAGGTTTTCCTTCGTGGGCATAACTCGTTCAAATCATTAAAAAAATCAAGGTAAAAACTAAACATATTTAATGTCATTATAATTCATGAGAGGCAGGACCAATCAATTAAGTATTGTCGGAAACGTCCACCATCCAAGAGGCATCAGAGCGTCCTCTCGGAAGGCGAATGACAAAGGACCCAAGACCTTGAGACTTTAGAGCTGAATCGGCTAATGGTAACGGAATTGGTCGTAAAGACCAAACGGTCTCATTTAACGACGGGACCTATGGACGCAGAAATGAGATAATAACCTCCGTTATCGGATCGGGGAGCCTTGTATCGGCGCTGATTTCTACCGGGAAAGGTTCTAAAGCAAAGGTTTATTCTGGAGGTTGGCGTCATAAACCGTAATTCGATAAAACATGGTTCCGCCGAGTCCTCGAAATGTAGTTGTAAAATACATATATTCAGGATTTGTAATGTTCTTTTTTGTTCTTTGAAAGGATGAGAAAGTAATTGTCAACCAACACATAGAGTAATTTGTTTGTTATATATCTTCCTAATTGGGTAGAAATTATCCGGAAAAAATTTGCGTCAAGTTTTATAGTAATGTATGTCTAACAGAGCTTTACTGAACAACATGCTTTGACTTCGGTGTTTCCTTGAAAACACCAAAATCATTTAGTAATCCAAGCGATGTCACAAATTAGACTTTTCAAAATGTATATTTTTTTAAAATAAACAGTTAGTTGTTCTATTATGATCGAACAACATAGATAAAACATCAATGTAGAAAGTAATTATTCTAATTACTTTCTGCATTTTACAATATTTTTTCTCATGCCAACCAAGAAAATCTTTCCCTTCCGTTATTTCATTTATATTCACCCTAATTCCAGAACTTTTCCCTCAGGGCAATTAAATATCAATTGCGGATGATAACAGTGATCATAAATCCTATTAAAGACAATATCTTATTTTATCAAGATATCGTCTTTACCGTCACAGTTTTTTCTGCTAATGTTTTCATTCTTCCTAGAAACTTGTTTTAAAAGTTATCGGCTTCCGTTACATTTAATTGTAGTGAATAAAGATAAATCTGGTGTCCTTTTGCAAATTATACAAAACTACACTTTTTTCCGTATATGCGTGTCGTGGTTATCATGATCATTTAAAATATATATATCTAATCATTCAAGAAGATATTACTCTCACCAACAAACAAGAAATATTCATTCTTTTAAAAAGCGTATAATTTATTTAAGTAGGCCTGTAGCAGTATTTAGACAATATACAGCCCGTTATAGAAATAAAAATGAAGTCTCTCATATATAACGACAACAACGACATATTCCCTTCGTACAAATTCTAACCCGAGAAGCACTGAAGAGAAAGCTACTTTTCCCCTTTCACCTAATGCATCTCCCACTGGCCATACTGGGTGAACAACAATGGAAGGGCCCGGGTCGAACAGGCACGCCCGTCAAAGAAAGCTGAGAAGAGAGAGAGAGAGAGAGAGAGAGAGAGAGAGAGAGAGAGAGAGAGAGAAGGGAAGAAATTCGCAAGCACTGTCAGTCTTGCCCTGGAAAAGAAGAAAAAAAGAAATGCTTCCATTGAGGAGGCTAATGGCGCGCATGGAAGGTACATTAGCGATAAACAGCTTCTTTTCAGCCAGATTTATGATACATTTTTCAACGGGCCTTCTTGGGCGATGACCCGCTCAGCAGGTGAGTCCTGCAAGGAAAATGTTGCTGTGAAAGAAACATTGTGAGAGACTGACAGACAGACAGGCGAGTATAAAGAGCTATGAATAGGCTCATTGAAAGTAGTCTTTCGGTTAGAAACTATTATAATAAACCTCATAATCATTAAGGAGTTATGTTGATAATATTTTTTTCTACTTTTTTCCCGCAACTTTTATTTTGCATAACTTCGACAGTTTCGGACGAAATGTTGTAGAACTACTCAACAGGGCCAAATTGATAGAACACCCACTAAACAACGTTATTGCTGTTGAGTCCTTCGATATCCTCTGATACGGTAGTTTCATGACAATGGATATTTCGAAAGTGATATATAGAAATAATAATTCTCTCTCAAGTTAGACCGAATAACCTTTACAGTTTCAAAGTAGAGGTCGAGAATTGACAACATAACAAGACCATTAGCGGAAGCAAACATTTCATATGTAGCCAGCGTTTAAGTAGGCTGTCTATATTAATGTATTGCCCCACTTCCCAAAACCAGAAATGAAGAGGACTCCTAACTAGTCCAACAAGAGCCATTAAATATTGCATGTCATCTAAGGAAAATTCTTTCGTTCCTATGGCTTAATAATCGTTAAAAAAAACTTTTATATTAGAATTGTTGCTTTGCCAAATCTATTGAGTCTTATATAGATTATTTCTAAGACTTGATCTTTTTTGGATATGCAAGCATATGGGATGTTGTAAGTCACTTCATTGACGATAAAATGTTCGATTCTTACGAATTTCATTATTCTCCGAATTTGCTCTTGCTTGGCTTTCATGGTTTTCAAAGTAGTGCTTCGAAGCTGGTAAGTGAAAAGATCCATCATGGGGAACAAAAGTTATGGAATACTTACCTGTCACTGCTGTTATGATTATTATGGTTGCGATTCTGTACAAATGCATTAAAGTGCTTATATAAACGCTTTGACAAAAAACAAACTTACTGTTCCTATACCAGCGTCTTGAAGTGTAGCTCTGCATTAAATACCCATGCTTGCGCATGTGCAATGAGGCAGTGGCATGCAGAGGAAGGTTCATCAAACTCTGGCAGGAGGAATGGTCTTCAAATTATTACCAGAAACAGGGGCTGCTGCAACCATGGCAATGGAGTTAAGGTAAATTTTATCGATGTGCTACCTTATTTGGGTGAGGGGGCGTCCACACTACAAGAAATCATGTCACAAACACCGAGTCGGTTTGTTTCACAAACAGATTGAAAGCAAGTCAGTGGCCGTAAGCGAAGAACTGAGCTTTTGCAAATGCTGGGTGATAATGTGAACAACTGGTTAAGGCTACCAGTAAGTCGTTGACTTGTATTCAGCCTGTTTGTGATGTGTGTGCGATAAGCTGCTGATGTGTTTGTGGAATGCTTTACTGCAGCGTGGAAGCACCCTAAAAAAAAAAGCCAGGTTTTGATTCAATATTGCAGAGAGAATTAAAAGTACAAAACCTGGATAATAAAAGATCAATCTTTCCAAGATTGTGCCAACAGCAGAACAGGTACTAGTAAATCATCAGGAAATGTCAGTTAATATGATTGCTGTTGCTATCATAAACATCGCAAAGATCATTTTCGTGTGGAAACCTGTATAATGTCAGATTCGTAAACTCAGAAGCGTGTTTATTCATGTTTCAGTAATTCACAAAGGTCAAAACTTTTATCATGGAAAACTTTCCATAAAAGTCAGTAATTGAAATGGTATTTGTTTCTGATGGTTCCTGAATTATTATCAGCATAATTCAAGAAATAGGACAGTGAATCGGATTAACAATAAGAGAAGAATATATTTTATTAATATTTAATATTTAATCCCTTGTAAGCCTTGGGGACGGGTTTTGTAGTTTAAATTCTACTAAACTATGAAAAGTGCATAT
>NC_089785.1:3146818-3191818 GCF_040412425.1 Macrobrachium rosenbergii
GAATTTTCTCTTGTATCTCGTTCCCAAAATGCCTTAATGATGTCATATGATTGTTTCATGTCCCACTGGAATCCAAAAAATTTGCTCATTCTGATTTCAGAGACTGTTCATATTGGTTCTCTCTCTCTCTCTCTCTCTCTCTCTCTCTCTCTCTCTCTCTCTCTCTCTCTCTCTCTCTCTCTCTTCAAAAGAGAGAAATTATTAACATAAAGTGTTAGTGTGGTCAATGGTGCCTTATAAAAAAAAGTGTGTTTGTGAATGTAAAGCAGCTGCGTGATTTTGCAAAGGTTTCCACAAGGTTGTGTAAGGTAAAATGAATTTTACTTATTATTACCATGGTATAATAAGGTATATTGAGAGAATGTTGCCTTAGTGAAATTATTATTGATAAATCTTTTGTGTATTTTTGTGTTATTGTGTTTGCAATCACTTGATTTTTCAAATTTTATATATTGGTGATTTAACATTTATTTATTTAGCATTTTTAATATTTCGAGATAATGTAACATTGCATACTTGATTTAATTTTCATTTAATAAGATTTTCTTTTAAAATTTTGAGTAATTCTTGATAGTTTAAATTTTGCTTGATCAATTTGATTTCTTGATAAATTAAAGTTTTTGTGGTTTAGTTAAATTTTTGTGTTGTTTTCAAGTAATAGTAAATTTTTCAGGTTGTGAATTTTAATTATAAATGTAGATTTAAAAATAAATATTTGTATTTGAAATTAAAAAAAAAAAGTGTTTCATTTAGCAAAGTGATGAACAAGTTTTGTTCCTTTAGTTTTGCTGAAGTGAATTAAGACCAGGGAAACAGTTTAAAAGTTGTTTGATGGAGTGATGCCCTTTTGCTCTAGTATATTTCTTGTTTAATTGTTGATACCTCACACTTGTTTTAATAAACTTAGTTTGATTTTTCACATGATTGATGAGCTTTTTAAGGGATCACTGTTACCTTTAGAGTACTCAGTCGTAATTTTTATTGTTATGAGAGTTCAGATATCTGGCTGAAGTGAGGTAAATTTTTGAATTCTGTGATTAGTTGTGTAATAACGTGGTATATTTGTGTGTGTGTATATATATAGCAATTTGGTGCGAGGAGAAGGACACCTCGTTATTCCTTTCTAAGTACTTTATTCAGCTGCTGACATTTCAAGATGTTTAGTCCCATTTTCAAAGCTACATAATAAAAAAGAAACAGACATTAAAAAAATAGACTTGGAATAAGAAATAACAAAAAGTTTTTCTTATATAACATAAAATTATAAGTACAGTAAAACAGAAGAGTGTTTTCCAAGTGGTACTGAGGGCACAGACCGAGTGACATTCCGGGTCAGGTTCAGCTTCGACTTTACCTCACCAGAGGTATAGAGGTGCTGAGGTGGTCTGAATGTTTAGCTGGGAGACAAGTTTAATAAAAAGTGATTATAAAATTGCTGATTGTTGGTCGTTAGGAGTTTGGCCTATGATATAGCAATTTTAGAATAACTTTTTATTAAACAACTTGTCCCCAACTCAACACTCAACACCTCTATACCTTTGGTGAGTTTAAGTCGAAGCTGAACCTGACCCGGACTGTCACTCAGTCTGTGCCCTCAGCACCATGGTAAACACTCTTCCTTTTTAATGCACATGTAATTTTATGTTATGTATAATAGAATTTGTAGTTATTTTTTTAATTCCGAGTCTGTTTTTGATGTCTGTTTCTTTTATTATGTAGCTTTGAAAATGCGGTTAACTGTCTTGAAACGTCAGCAGCTGAATAAAGTACTTAGAAAGGAATAAAAAGTGTTCTCCTCCTCGCACCAAATTGCTGTTTGCTGGATTGATAGAACTCACCCTTAACTTCTGCTGTATTATATATACATACATACATACATACACACATATATATATATATATATATATATATATATATATATATATATATATATATATATATATATATATATATATATATATATATATATATATATATATATATATATATATATATATATATATATATATATATATATATATATATATATACATATATATATATATATATATATATATATATATATATATATATATATATGTATATATATATATATATGTATATATATATATATATATATATATATATATATATATATATATATATATATATATATATATATATACAAATGTGTGTGTGTGTATGTAGCCCAGTAATGAAGTAATTTCATTGTTTACCTGTTACTACAAAGTCAAGATGTCCCATCTATTGGTAGCAGCCGTTTGAAGCTGCTGGTATCACATCTCAGTACCAACTCACTCTGTCTTCTATTCTCTCTCTCTCAGGTCTACAGCAAAACAAGCTTTACCCAAAATAGTTTATTTGACAAAATCTAACATAACTAGATTGCAAGAAATAAGAAATGGATTAAAATGTGATATTAAAGTTTCCCAAAGACCATTTACAATATAGTCTTATACTGTAACTTGCAAAGGTCAAAATAAGGCAAGGTCCTGTACATTTCCAATGAGTACATCTTCGTCCTCTTTCTCAGCGAAACATCTGAAGAAGTCAAATGAATTCCTCATTAATTCCCAAAGCATAAAAATAAAAATATGGGAATTCCTCCCACGTTACTTATAAAATAGGTATCAACCATAAATGCTTCGACAAAATAATATAAAAATGGAGAAAAATAATCCACAGTTTGGGACATTGTAGGTGGTTCCTGCCTCCAACCAGCAATGCTCACAGTCTTAAATGACAAATCACGAATCACAAGTGTTCACCGAAGACTTTTAATAATGTTCAATATTGGTCTTCCAATGATTCCGTTTTCCCATATCTAACCCCTTCACACCTTGGGACTCTGCCCAAAAGACAGGCATGAACGCACGTTCCCCACCGGAACCTGGACACTTCCGGCGAACGCACATACAAAGTCACATCACCTGATCCCATGTCTCGAGAATCCTGACGCCACCATTTTACCTAATGAGGAAACGCGTCAGATGATAGCTAACCATTCTCTCCAAAATTTTGGGAGGGTTTTCCTCACCACTTGTTAATTCAACATGTGCTGTGTATTTTCATTATACACACACACACACACACACACACACACACACACACACACACACACACACACACACACATATATATATACACATATATATATATATATATATATATATATATATATATATATATATATATATATATATATATCTATATATCTATATATATATATATATATATATATATATATATATATATATATATATATATATATATATATATATATATATATATATATATATATCCACAACCCATAACCTGATATATACACAAATTCAAGTGTGATAAGGAAAGATACATTTTAATTGTTTTGGTTCCTGGAATGATTGAAAATGAACAGAACCTTGTGAAAATGTGTTCTGAAAAAACTTAGTTATTAAAAAGAATTTGTCTCCTTTCAGGAATATTCAGAAGTATGCTTTGAAAAATGAAATATACTGAATAAATGTTGCCTGAGTCATGAATTATCAAATAGGAGATGGAAGATTTATTGATTGATTATATCTATTAAAATTGGCATGACAACATCTAGGTTATTGACGCCGTAACAAATTTAAATAGAAACTAAAAATAAGTACGTTTAAAGAGAAGTTCATATAAAAATGTCTAATAAAAAATATGTACATAATCATATTATCAATACTTACATATACTTTATATGTGTATTTTAAATTTTGTTGAGGAGGCCCGCTTCCCACATAAAAATATATACCTGACTTATATTACAATCCTCTCCGAGGACTGTAGCTAGAATAAAATGACTTTCTCTGTCACGACCCCAGGACAGGAACTTATGTCTCAAATTCCCAAAGCTGGGACATTCGACCAGCAAATGTCGTACAGTCAAGGGCACGATACAGTCATTGCAAAATGGAGGATTTTCACGGGATATGAAGAACCCATGAGTGAGTCTTGTATGTCCTATCCTCAATCTGCATAACATCGTTTCTTGTCTCCTTGGCATATACGGATATGACCAATGAGACACTGATGACGTAATACTGTGCATTTTTTATTTGCTTCAATATTTCCCCATTGGGACTGCCAACTCTTTTTAATTTTCTGACCTACTAGAGGATATAAATCCCCATACGGCAGTAGGCATCTTCTGGGTTCTGGGGAGCTGACTGCTGATTTTGCGAGTTGGTCAGCTTTCTCGTTCCCACCCAGCCCAAGATGGGAAGGCACCAAACAAAAATTTACTTCTTTCTCTCTTCTTTACACTAAAAGCAGCCATTCCAGTATATCTAAAATCAGAGGGTTTAAAGAGTTAAAAGATTCCAGTGACTGAAGAATACTTCTTGAGTCACAACATATAATAAAACTATTTCCATTCTGAATTAAAAATTTCCTGTAAAGCCTTTAAAATTGCATATAGCTCTGCTTTAAAAATAGTTGTAACAAATGATAATCTCCCGCTTCTTTCAATGTCAGGGAAGGCCACTCCAAAGCCGACGCCATTATCTGACTTTGAGCCATCCGTGGAGTTATGCAGTGGAGTTATTATGTTTCAAGGAATGTTCTAAAAATATTGACCGCATGGCCTCACTGGACAATTCTGTCTTGATAAAATGAAGATATCTACAAAATTTTACCTCTGGAAGGTTCCTTGGGGAGCTAATTGAATATCTTCCCGGTAAAATATCCATTGGCATCTTTAATTCCCTGACGATAAAATTTAAGTAAGTTGATGAATGAAATGGTGAGAAATATACTCTGATCACGAGCCTTTGGAGGAAAAGTGATAATAAATAACGGCAGTCGAGGTACATAAAACCAGAAATTACAGTAGCTTACTATATGCAGAATTAAAGGATAGGGTCACTGGTCAGCAGGGATTGCTTTTGGATATAGACGCTTTGAAGTGAGGGACAACAGAAGTGAATGTTATAATAATAGAATTATAGTTTACTGAAGGGAAAATTATTAGTTTTTGAAGTGCAGCCGCAGGTTAGATGAGATGATCGAGGAGCGGAGAGATTAGGTAATAAAATAAGACTTTCATGGGCATAGAACTTCTGTCTTTCGAATCGTTAAAAAACACTAAAAGTAAATCGAAAAAGTGTTTAATGACATGGCAATTCATGAGAGGCAGGACCAACCAATTAAGTCTAATCAGAAATATCTAACATCCAAGAGGCATTAGAACGCCCCCTCGGAAAGCGAATGACGAAGGACCCAAGAACTTGAGACGTTGAGGCTGATTCGGTTAATGCTGACGGAATTGGTCGTAAAGACCAAACGGTCTTATTTCACGACGGGACCTATGGACGCAGAAATGAGACAATAACCTCCGTTATCGGATCGGGGAGCCTTGTATCGCGCGATTTTCATCGAAGAAGGTTCTAAAACAATGCTTTATTCTGGAGGTTGGCGTCATAAACCGTGAATTCGATAAAACGTGGTTCCACCGGGTTCCCAAAATGAATTTGCAAATATACAGGTTTTGTAATGTTCGTTTTAGCTTTTTGAAATGATGAGAAAGTAATTTCCAACATATACATAGAGCAATTTGTTTGTTTTTATATACTTATTTCCAAAGGGATTTCTTTACAGGATGGTAGAATATATACAGATAAAAAGAAATTTTTGGTCAGGTTTTGCATTATTGTGTCTAATAGGGTTGTACTGAAAAGCAGGTTTTGACAATTTTTCGATATAAAACGCAAAATTCTCTTAGTAATTAAATCAATTTTGATGATATCTTTTGTCATAAAGTATAGTCTTTTGAATAAATTCAGTTTTCAATTAATTTTGTTTATGATCTAACATCTTGATGAAAAAAGCACTGAAATAAAGTCAGTTTAATTGCTTTGTACATTTTACCATATTTTTCCCCGCTTACCAATAAACTCATTTCCTTTCTTTACTATTTAATTTATATTCACATAATTCCAGCATTTATCCATCTAGACGCTTAATTATCAATTACGGATATTAAGTTATCATAAATTCTATCAGGTAATACCTTATTTTTTTCTTCTAATTATTTCATTCTTCACAGCTTCTCGTTTCAAAAGATTTTATCAGCTTTCAATACATTTTTATGTAGTGAAAAAGATAAATCTGCTTTTCTTTTGCAGATGATGTAAAACTAGACTTATCGTATTATATCCATGTCTTGATTGTTATAATGATAAGAGTATTTAGAATGTAAATATTTGACCTTTGAAGATACGAAATAATTCTCACCAGCAAACAAAAATTATTCCTTCTCGCAAAAAGACATCCTCTTGTCTAAGTTCGCCAATATTTATACAGTATTTGGCCCATTTTTAGAATAAAAGTGAAGAGTCGGGAGTAGCTTACGAAAACAATGCCATATTCCCTTCGTACAAACTCCAACCCGAGAAGCACTGAAGGGAAAGCTACTTTCCCTGCTTTCACTTAATGCTTTCACTAAATGCATCGCTCTCACTGGCCATCCCGAGCGAACAACAATGAAAGGACCGCAGGTCGAACAGGTGCATTCGGGTCGTTTCGGCCGTAAGTCATTTAGGCCGTAAGCACGTTTACGTGCAAAATGGGCGCCGTGTTTAGTACCAGCCCCTTGGGGATGTACATAAAACATGAAATAATAATGGTAAATACCATAAACATAACGGTAAATACCATAATCATCACGTCTTACATTGTTTTGGATGTTACGGCCTAAAGTGACTTACGGCCGAAACGACCAGGACCGGAACAGGTACGATCGTCAAAGAGAGAGAGAGAGAGAGAGAGAGAGAGAGAGAGAGAGCAGAAATTTGCAAGCTGTGTCAGTCTTGCCCTGGAAAGAAAGATAAAGAAAGGCGCCCATTGAGAAGCCTAATGGCACACACAGGAGGTACATTAGCGATAAAAAAAACTTCTTTTCAGCCAGATTGATGATACACTTTTCAACGGGCCTTCTTTGATGCAGGTGAGCCCTGCATGGGAATATTCAAGGTAAATACTGTGAAAGAAACAACATTGTAAGAGGCAGACAGACAGACTGACAGACCGGTAAGCGTGAAGAGCTGTGAACATTGCCATTCAAAATAGTCTTCCGGGTCGAAGCTGCATTATACTGACTTCAGAATGAGTAAGGCGTTATCTTGTTATGTTTTTCTTCTTCTCGAAACTTTTATCTTGCATAATTTCAACAATTTCGGGCAAATGGTTCTGGAACTAATGAACAAGGCCAACTTAGCCACTGAACATTGTGTAAAAATGATAATGCTTTCGTAAGTTTAAGTGAATAACCTTGATATTTTCAGAGCAGAGGCCGAGAACTGATAACACAAAAAGACCATGACTTTGGAGCAAACATAAGAAATCCACATAAAAAATCCGCGTATGCCAGTCATATGGGCATAGACAAGTCCCTTAGAAGGGCACGAGATAATTTCCTGTGGTTAGGTGTGCGTAAAGACATTGTTGAGTTTATAGGGTAGCAGCTGCTCGGGCACGAGGGTGGTTTTCTTAATATGTAGATTTTATATAAGTGACTTACCAAGCAATTACATACAGAGTCAAGCAAGAACCATCAAATGTTTCTTGTCATCTAAGGAGAATTATGATTCCTGTGGCTTAACTATTATTAAGAACTTTGTCGTCAAAATGGTATGTGTGCCAGAATTGCCAGATCTGTTAACACTAAAGTAAAATATTGTTAGGTCTTTATAATATTTGAAAAATCAAGAATGTGGGATTATCAAAACCGCTTCAGTGAATGTTAACAAATCTTAAAAAGAGATAAAAGAAAAGATCTAGATAAACAGACAGATTGTGCTAACAAAGCTATGCATTCAAGGGAGTGGCATTAGTTCGAAGATATCTCTCAAAATTTTTAATGAATTATACATGGGTCAAAAGAATAAGTAATGAAAATAGGAAGTAGAATAAGGATGCGTCAACAGAAACATCAGAATGAGAAAGACAGCGGTGGGCAGAATAAGTGATATGTTGTGGATAATTTGACTGATACCCTACAGATGCTGAAGACGACCAGAATGTGCCGGTGAATGAAGTCACCGTTTGTGAACTGAAATCTTTTGAGTGTCTTTGAAATCAATAGCAAAGAAACTCAAAAGATTGAATCCACCGGCTGTTGTCGACCTACCCTTTTATAGGGTATACAGACAAGAGTCATGCATTTGTATCACATTCTGAAAAAGGTTAAAAAACCTACATTGCAGGCAGAATGGCCTACATTGATAATATGGATCAAAGTTTTATGCTAGAGTAATCATTTATATTTTTTCTATTTTCAGAATTGTTGATGAGTGTTAATTCATTACCATTATTTTATTTTTGAGATGAATCAGACTTTCAAAGGTGATCATTTTATGATTTGGCTGAATTTTCTATTGTTTATTGCTAAGAAGTTTTTGTTTTCCATCTTTTGTCTTTCTTTATTGCCCTTCATTCTTTCTTGTCATAAAATCTTAGGAGTTCCCAGCATACTTTCGTTTGTTATATTTTGTTGTAGGTGACAGGTTTTATTTTATTGTTATTAGGCCTATTGTAAATGGTTTTATTAGGATTTACTTTTTTATGGATTTAGCAGAATGTCTATAGAGTGAAAAAAATTCGTTATCAATTCACTACTGAGCCATTCATATTCCATCGCTTGCCAGTTGTCAACTAGGCGTTCAGAGAGAGGTCTCTAGAGGCACAACTAGTTTCTGGTTGGGACGTTCATTTTCAGTTCCACAGGGAGTTCGGAGGTCGGCCGACCCTGCTATGCAATGGGATTAATAAGGTCGAAAGAAGAAGAAGAATGGAGTTCGGAGGTGTTTTACACGAGCCATCAAAAATCAGTTAAATTCCACAAATCTTCCATTTGCGTGACATTATCACATGTCCTAAAATAATTACTTTTTTTCGCTAGCGCGAGAATACAGATAACGGGAGCTAAAGTCATTTAACCGAGAAAAATCCGCAACTCTCGATTTTGAGAATTACTTCCCTCACTTAAAAATTAAAAACAAGCAAATTTCCTTATTTTCTAAATATTTTTTGGTTATGCAATTAAAAGTTTTTAAGTCTCATCTTAAAACAAATTAGCTCAATGCTGGGAACAGAACCCTGTAATATAATTTTCAGACTGAAAATGCGAAGCACATTTACTGTAAAACTTTTTTAATTCAGGTTGGATGGGACTCTGAGTCTATATATGTATATATATATATATATATATATATATATATATATATATATATATATATATATATATATATATATATATATATATATATATATATATATATATATATATATATATATATATATATATATATATATATATATATATATATATATATATATATATATATATATATATATATATATATTTGTATTAAATGGAAAGATGTATTACTGGACTGATGTAATTTATTAAATGAGAATGGTAGAAGAGGTGCAGAGTGGAATCACATAAGAGTGGAAAGCGTTAGTATGGGTTTGAGACTACGTACTGAAATGACTGCACAGAAACTATGAGCCAGTTGAAAAACTGAATCATGGAAAGACGCTAGTGGTAGATGCAGTTTCAAGTTAAAAGGTACCTTGCATTGATAAAATTTTAAGTCACTGGCTGACCAAGGTGTGTAAGGTCTTTTTGGGAATTGGGGCGATGCACAATTAACAGGTGAGAGGAATATTTTTATTCCTCTGTATGAAGGTAAAGATGACAGAGAGGGCTGTAAGCATCGAAGAGGAAAACATTACTTAATATACCAGGGAAGATTTATGGTACGATTTGGACTGAAAAGTTAACACAGATGAGAGGAAATATAACAGAATTATGGTGATGACTTAGAGAAGGAAGAGTGCGTGTCGTTAACCTTTAAGCAGTTATGTTAAAGGTCTGACAGATAAAGGATTCGATAGAGAGGCAAAGTGGAGTGAAATGAGGTTGTATTATATTAAAGGTGACAGTTTTTTTTTATTGTTATTAGGCTTATTGTAAGTGGTTTTATTAGGATTTACTTTTTTGTGGATTTAGCAGAATGTCTATAGAGTGAAAAAATTCATCATCAGCTCACTACTGATCCATTCATATTCCATCTTTTTTTACTCATTGTTAATCATCACTTGCCAGTTGTCAACTAGGCGTGTGTGAAAGTGTGTGAAAGTTTATGAAGGAAGGGAAGTGTCCCATAGAATCAGGTAGAAGGGAGGTTTATTTTTGTATAATGCTAAAGGTGACAGAGGAGGCTGTAAAAATTATATATGGGCATAGAATTTCTTAGTAAACCAAAATTTGTGTAAAAATGCGGTTGTAACAAGGATACGTCATGTCTCGAAGACAGTTTGCAATCTTTGTGACCAGCTAACTACATGAAGTCAGTGCACCACAGATATAAGTGAAACGTTTTGGCATAAGGAAATTCAGCCATGAACGGAGAGTGGCATGGTTGACCTTCATGATACATGTTGATCGTGGATAGTAAAGAGAAACAACAGAAATTTCATGGGATAAGGTTGCTGTTCCTTCGCTCTTCTCCACCCTAGTTGCAACCCATCACAGTCAATTAATCACCAAGTCACTAATCAACTGCTTCGGTTACCAATGACAATTTGATATTTACAGGTACGATTCAAAAGCCCTCTTCTGCTTGCTCAGGAATCGAATCTGGGAACTCTTGCTATTGAGACAAAGACCTACAATTTTATATGAAAGTCGTTACAAGAGATTTATGGAGATATGAAGCAAAACAATGTTTGAGTCTTGGAAAGAAAGGAAAATCAAAGAGTATGACGATGGAGCAAAGTAAGTTTTAGTTTTGGAAAGAAATGGAGAATAGAATACATCACCAAGGAACAATCGTTCAAAAAGATCTCTCATTAATATTACCAAATCAGGTCTCATCAATTAACCTGCCCTTTGTATACAATATCCACGTAGAAATTAACTGTATAGATTGTATAGATTCAGTTATTCGTGTATTTTCAACTGGGTCAGTTTTTAGGTAATATACTAAATTTATTGTTTTCATTTGTTACCTATCGTGATTTTTTCTATTGTAACAGTTTCATAAACTGATGAAGGTGCCATTACAGCCGTGAAAAGAAAAGTTTTCCGATGACATCAAATAAAATAAAAATAAATAAAAAGTTTGAGTCCACCCGAACTGTCCATGTTGCTCTAGTTGGGCTTCTGCTCAACAGATGGCGGAAGATGCTCAACTCTTGGCTCCCGCTTCATTGATTGCTGTATAACGACTCTTTCCGGTCTGCCGAGCGCCCCCGTTGGGAAATTACAAGTGATTCTTTTTCTCGCATGAAAACGTTGCATTGGGACCGTAATGACGGTTTTGTTTGCCCACGTAGACACAAACATTGCATGTTTCTATGATAATATTATACATTGATTCCTCTATCATAATATTTTCTATTCATAAAAATTAGTTTTAATTGCAGGTGATACTAAAATAAAGAGAGCTATCATAGAAGTTCAGCCATTTATGCTTCGTTATTTAATAAATTAGAAAACCGTCAAGAAGATGCACTGCAGAAAAAGAATATGGATACCTAATAAAATTCAACAATAAACAGTCAATGTACCCTCAAAAAATGGAGTAAAAGGTAGTTTTAAGAGTTAGGCAGCTGGAGGTAATTTTAATAAATGAAAAATATAGCCCAGTACATAAAAAAAAATCTTTGTATTTGTGTGAAGACAGAGAAGGAATTCTTTTTGTCAAGAGCCAAAATCTGATAGATATATAGATAAACAGATAGACAATTAATGTCTGAAGTTCATCGCAGACTTCGAGAGGAAGTTTATTGGAATATATTAATAGTCTGCCTATTGCTTCTGCTTTATTGAGTGGAAGCTTGAATGTGGACGTTTGCCAAGGCAAGTCTGCAATATTCAACTGAAATGCATATATCAATACAAGGCAAGAAAGTATTTTAAGAGGCATATTTCGTTACATAATATACATACACACTCACTCACATATATGCATACGTACAGTATATACACACACCTTGTTCTTGCTCATAATTACACTCAACGTTCTTATCTTACAAATACTTAAATTCTTTCACCAGATTTGCACTTTCTTTTCACTATTTCAAATCAGGTCTGAGTCGTCTGCGCCATTGTCATCATCCATTCCACTCTCCAGTTAATCATTTTTTCATTTTTTCTATATCTTTCCTTATTGTTCCATCAATTAAACATAAAACACTGTCCAACGTAATCGTTCACACAACCATAATGGTCATTCCTTTATAATTCTTTCAGAGTCGTTCACCTACTTGGCTAGCACTCTCCTAGGCCCGCGTTCGATTCTCCGGTCGGCCAATGAAGAATTAGAGGAATTTATTTCTGGTGATAGAAATTCATTTCTCGGTATAATGTGGTTCGGATTCCACAATAAGCTTAGGTCCTGTTGCTAGGTAACCAGTTGGTTCTTAGTCATGTAAAATAAGTCTAATCCTTCAGGCGAGCCCTCTCAAGGAGAGCTGTTAATCAGCTCAGTGGTCTGGTTAAACTAAGGTATACTCAGACTCTTCCATCACGTTTACCTTTACAGGAAATAATTATTTCTCTCAGCCTTTCCTTCACGGCACCTTGGTCTTATAATTGATTACACATCCATCACAGTACCGCTGCATCTCACTTGTAATCAAATCAACTCCTGCAGTCTTTCCAGTCTTGAGCTCTAATGATTGCCTTCCTGACATCTTTAACAGTTACTTCCTTAAGTATTCTCAAATTTACATTAATTTTTCCAATCTTTCATCGTTACGTTCTGCCTGAACATCGTTATATTATGGATGAACATTATGGAAATGCCTTTGGTTTGAGAGGGCAAATGAAAGTCGCGATGAGAGCAAAAAGACTTTTGCCACAGCTGACATTTAAGAACTGGAATAGTTCAGCCAGAGCTAATGGTCTTGATTGCATTTTAATGCCCACTAATGCACCGCCATAGAAAATGTTAGTAGATTTCAACTGACCTCAACAGACAGACGCTGTCTATCTGTCTGTCTGTTGTCTATCTAGCTCCATCCTCAACCGTCTACAGTTTAGTCGTTACCGTCTCTTTTGTTGCCTGTCTCTCTGGGTCACACTTTTCTCGTTAGTGCATATTCATTTTCATTTTTCCTTTGGCAAAATATGGTCGTTTTTCTCGTTGTCTTTCTTTCAGTATAACCTGAAAAAGTTTGCGCCACCGTTTTCTCTCTCTCTCTCTCTCTCTCTCTCTCTCTCTCTCTCTCTCTCTCTCTCTCTCTCTCTCTCTCTCTCTGTCTGTCTGAGCCTACTTTAGTTTCCCACCTTCGGACATTCCACTTTAAGGAAATTAGTTTTAGGGGAGCGACGAGGAATGCAACAACTTCCAACTTTGTGGAATTTCGCCTCCGGCTGAGAGAGTGTATGAAAGCTCTTCTTCCCGAAATGGCTACGTTTATTCCAGAAAAGAATTTGAAGAGGGAACTTAACTTGCTGAGCTGCTTCTTCATTGTGTACCTCTGTGTATAATCGTGTAGTGGTTGGGAGATGGTCAGTGTTGTTTCGTGTTAATTATTGTGTACCTTCCTACACAGGCTCCTTTAGGGAAATTATCTTTATATAGCGTGGAAATGGATTTGTGAGTTGACGTGGGCTGAGGAATTTCGCCTGCATATAAAATCGCTTTTATTATTACTGCTGTTTTTCCGGGTTCTTTTTCTGTTCTGTTTAGCGCATTAAGCTATCTCTTTAAATTTTGTACACATAAATGATTTCTACGCCATGATGAAATAGCATGTTATAATCAAGCTACAACCCCAAATATAGGCTGGTAGAGATACGACACTTCTGTACTGAAGCTTCCATGATGGTCGCTAAGATAAGATCTTAAATTCAAGAGTGTGTGCTAAGAACATTTCTTGTTCATGACTTTAAGACATAAGACAATGATTGTCCCCTCTTTAACGTGAACTCTCATTGCTAAAAATATGGATATAGAGTCCAATTACACTTCAGTAAAAATAAAAAAAAAAACATATTTTTCATTGCTAATCACATTCACAAAACCCATATCGATAAAATGGAAGGCCTTGGAGTGATTTCTGAATAGATTAAATCTCAAACCTTCAGGAGATTTAAAATAACAATATCACGATTTTAATATTAAAACCTGTAAAATAAAGTCAATAAAATTATCACCATTAAAAACATTATGTTTATGATCAAGTAAAATATTGAAATTTCAGAGATCACGTAAAAGTGTCATAAATATAAAAATTTAGCAGATTCGTGGAGGCGGAATTCATAAAGTTCAAAAATGATAATACAGTTTAGGTGACGGAAATATTATTTTCCTTGCCTTGGCAGGAAGGTAGTGCCGTCAGTGCAGTTTACGGCACCTCCCCGTGGAACACTGTAGGCATTAACAATGGATGTTTGTCTGCATCGTCCCTTCGGCCCCTAGGTGCACCCTCTCCAACTCTGTTTTCACTGTGTGAAACGCTGAATAGCTGAAAGTGCCCAGTGTTTGGCCTGACAGCATCAGTTTTACGAATCATTATTGCCTTGCATCTATGTACAGACAGACTGTTCAGTAATAAGCCTTACCAACTCACGTTCAGGAAAACACGAAATTGGCTGTTGAAAGAAAATTCTGGTTTAGAATAGTACCCTCAGGCGGTGGAACTTGCAGACGGCATTACGTGAAGATGTAGAGGCATTAGTCACGATGACTCCCTGACTTTTTCTTTTACAGTAATGCCCCTAGAGGTCTTTTAATTAGTTCTTAGCAAGTAATGTCTGTTAGTGTTGTAACTGGTTTTAATCTTCCTACATATAGTTTTTTGGTGAGAAATATCTTTTATATAAATTTTTGTATTTACTCTTTCTTCTCTTACCTATTGTATGGGTATCAATTCTTGAGTCTTTTATGTGGTTTCGTGTTTTTAGTTTTCTGTAAAATAAAACTATTGAGATGGATATTTGTCTGTCCGTCCACACTTTATCTGTCCGCTCTCAGATCTTAAAAACTACTGAGGCTAGGGGGCTGCAAATTGTTATGTTGAACATCCACTCACCAATCATCAAACACACCAAATTACAGCCCTCTAGCCTCAGTAGTTTTTATTTTATTTAAAGTTAAAGTTAGCCATGATCGTCCGTCTGGCACCAGCAACACAGGCCACCACCGGGCCGTGGCTGAAAGTTTCATGGGCCGCGGCTGAGAATTTCATGGGCCTTGGTTGAGAGTTTCATACAGCATTGTGCGCTGTATAGAAAACTCGATTGCGTCGAAGAAACTTCGGCGCATATTTTACTTGTTTTTTATAGCTCTTGGATTAGTAATGTCTCTCAAGTCTTTAAACTAATTTAAATAATTCTTCAGTAGTTTTGGAAGAGCAATGTTTCGTGTGCATTTTAATTTGTTTCAGTCTTTCTTTACATAAGTTTTTTCTATTAAGTCTTTTAATTGGTTTTATTCTAATTGATATCATTCTCCTGTTGGAGGTTTATATGTCTTTTCAATATTGCCTTGCCATAGAGTATTTTTCGTAAGTTTCCCCTTGACGTAAACTGTAAACAATTTTTTCAATAAATCTCTCCATGATTAAAATATCTCAGAAAGGCTGATTAATCTTTTCACCTACGCTGACACTTTTATAATTTCTTCTTACTTCCTCATTTCTAATTCTTTCACTTCCGTTTACTCCACCAGTTTTGTCCGCACAACCATTCATAACATCGGATGCAACAGCTGTTCTTTTATTGGCAGTCAGAATCCACATTTTATTCTCAGGAATGTTGGTTCACCAAATAATTATGCATCTCAACATTTACTTGTTAAGCATCTTCTTTTTTTATCTCCAAACATTTTGTAAATATCTAGCTACCTCCAATGTTTCTCTTATTCAGAGACGCCTTTTCTTTCACTCTCCCACCGGTCATTAGATCATCCCTTTAAGAATTGTATATATATATATATATATATATATATATATATATATATATATATATATATATATATATATATATATATATATATATATATATGTATATATATACATATATATATATATATGTGTGTGTGTATATATATGTGTGTGTGTGTGTGTGTCTGTGTGTATGCAAATCAGAAGAAAGTGTTGCACCTGTGCTTCCACGAACATCAGTTACTGCCCATTTTGTGAATGACACCTTCAAATATTTATTTCCTTCATGTACCGAGTTCCTTAACTGTATACAAATCGAACAATTAGGCAAAGGAGGAAGTCGAAAGTTCCATGTTGCACAATATCAATTTATGTGGCGTGTTCCGGCAACGTTACTTTTCGATTTCATAGCATTAGGGCAGAAATAAAACTCTCTCCGTGGCGTCACTCCGATTCCAAAATGTGATCCGACACCTTTATGTTTGTTTGAGATGAAATTCTGGTTTTATTTATTTTTTTTTTTCGTAGCTTATTGGTTTAGTATCGGAATTCCGTTTGATGTCCGATGGGGAAACGAGAACTTTCATGATTTATTTCCCATGAGAGTTTCGGGTCCCAGATTGGAAAATCGTTTCCCTTAATAAAATTTTTGGAAGCCTTGAAGTGGTCATTTTCTCGTTGATGTAGACAGATGTAGATAACCGAGTGGAAATACGTAGTGCTGTTTAAATGTGCCGATTGGTTAAAGGGGATAGATGCATCAAGGTTTTTCAGTGGTGAATTGAATAAAGGTGTAAATGTTTTGCAATGGAAATTTTAGGAGCAAGTTATTGCATTGGTGATGTATTTCCTTGAACTGACGGTAAATGGTAAATAATAAATTTCATTGTTTATTTTTAAGACACTTTTAAGAAAGCTTCCTCATAAATAGTATGCATAAAGCGTCATATGTTACATTGAGTCTTCAGTACAGTATATTTTAAAAAATAGCAACTGGGAACCAAAGTATTGTCAAATCGAAAATAAGGCTTAAGTCATTGTTTAGATATTTAATTCTAAAGTATCTTTAGATATTCGAGTTACTGATTATTTTAATTCATAGTATTAGAGAAACTGAACATCTGAATATAATTTAAGAGAAGAAGGACCCTTTGAAAATAACAAGACGATGACTCCCTTAACTTTGGATTCCTACGTTGTCCTCATAAACTGTGGAATACTGGCTCACACACACACACACACACACACATATATATATATATATATATATATATATATATATATATATATATATATATATATATATATATATATATATATATATATATACGATCATGAAGCTACAAATATCGCTTAATATCAAATCCACGCTACCTCAGGAATATCCCCGATGGGGAATTATCACCGAAGGAGAATTTATAAGTGATAAATGGACGGGCAATGCCGAGTCTCGATCCCACGACACAGACGCGCATCCAGCGAATCCAGTCGACGCTAACCACTGAGCTATCAAGACAGGTATAAGTTAATGCCGAGTCTGGTGTACTTTATTTACCCGTCGAGAGCGGGGAAATGGTACTTAGCTTCGGCATTAACCCACCTCGACCATGATAGTTCATTGTTACGTTTGGAACACGCAGCTCTTTTTATGACATTTTTTTATCACACCATGATTTATATACGATCATGAAGCTACAAATATCGCTTAATATCAAATCCACGCTACCTCGGGAATATCCCCGATGGGGAATTATCACCGAAGGGGAATTTATAAGTGATAAATGGACGGGCACTGCCGAGTCTCGATCCCACGACACAGACGCGCATCCAGCGAATCCAGTCGACGCTAACCACTGAGCTATCAAGAGGTATAAGTTAACGCCGAGTCTGTGTACTTTATTTACCCGTCAGCGGAGAAATTGTACTTAGCTTCGGCATTAACCCACCTCGACCATGATAGTTCAACGTTTGCAACAGGCAGCTCTTTTATGATGGTGTGAACTATAAATATCGCAATATTACCTCCGATGGGGTTAATTATCACAATGACAAGGAAAATTTATAAGTGATAAATCGACGACACGGAAATCCATATCCAGCGAATCAAACGCTAACCACTGTTACGAGCAGTCGCAAAAGTATAACATCGGTCGGCTTTAACCCACCTCGACCATAATCACCACACGCAGCTCTTTTTATGACATTTTTTGATTTGGCTGATCATGGTTACAAATATCGCAATATCAAAGGCAGCTGGGAATTTATTGATAAATGGAAGGGCATTGTCGAGTCTCGATCCCATGACACTTTCAGCGAATCCAGTCGACGCTAACCACTGAGCTCAGGTATAAGTTAACGCCGAGTCCATTTATCACTTATAGGTGAAAATATTCAGCTTCATGATCGTATATAAATCATCATAAAAGAGCTGTGTGTTCAAACATACCGGCAAAAGACTCGGCATTAACTTACTCTCTTGATATGGTTGTCGACACTCGCTGGATGCACTGTCCATGCGTGGATCGAGACTCGGCAGTGCCCGTCCATTTATCACTTATAAATCTCCTTCGGTGATACCCATCGGGGATATTGAGGTATTGATATTATATTTGTAGCTTGATCGAGGTGTGATAAAAATGTCATAAAAAGAGCTACGTGTTCCAACGTACCAATGAACTATCATGGTATTGGGTTAATATCTGTAATACAATTTCCCGCCTGACGGGAAAAGCACCAGACTCGGCGTTAACTTATACCTCTGAATGATAGCTCATGGTTAGCATCGACTGGATTTGCTGGATGACAAAGTCTGTGTCGTGGGATCGAGATTGAAAGTCCATTTATCACTTAAAATTTATGATAATTCCCCATCAGGATATTATATTTGATAATATTTGTAGCTTCATGATCTATATAAATCATGTGATAAAAAAAATTTCATAAAAAGATTCCAATGAACTATCATGGCCGAGGTGGGTTAATGCCGAAAGGTGAGTACAATTTCCCGCTCTCGACAGGTAAATAAAGTACACCAGACTCGGCGTTAACTTATACCTCTCTTGATAGCTCAGTGGTTAGCGTTGACTGGATTCGCTGGATGCGTGTCTGTGTCGTGGGATCGAGACTCGGCAGTGCCCGTCCATTTATCACTTATAAATTCCCCCTTCGGTGATAATTCCCCATCAGCGTGGATTTGATATTAAGCAATATTTGTTCATGATCGTATATAAATCACGGTGTGATAAAAAAATGTCATATATATATATATATATATATGGTACATATATATATGTATATACATATATATATAACTGTACATATATATATAATATATATACTGTATATATATAATATATGTAAGATAGATATTTTTTTATTTAAATTAGCAGAGACGCTTTTGGCATTTAAATGTTATTTTAGTAACAGCACCAAAGCTTTGTGAAAGTCATGAAAGCAATGTGGCACATAAGAGAGGTCATGAAATGTATAATATATATATATATATATATATATATATATATATATATATATATATATATATATATATATATATATATATATATATATATATATATATATATATATATATATATATATATATATATATATTATATATATATATATATATATATATATATATATATATATATATATATATATATATATATATATATATATATATACATATATATATATATATATATATATATATATATATATATATATACATATATATACATGTATATTATATATATATATATATATATATATATAATATATATATATATATATATATATATATATATCTATATATATATATATATATATATATATATATATATTGTATATATAGATAGATATATGTATATATCTATCTATCTGTCTGTCTATATATAATATACATATATATAATATATGCATTATATATATATATATATATATATATATATATATATATATATATATTATATATATATATATTGACAGTATATAACAATGGTCGAGATTGTAAAAGGGAATAAATTAAACTAATTCGGTGTAAGCATCAGCCAAACTGGCTTATGTTCTATACAAAAGCGTGAATCCCAAAGGCCTCCACTTGTCCTAATAAAGAGAGCAAACAGATAAACGCTTCCGGCGAAGCTTCTACAAACAACCTGAATGGCTTCAACGGGGCTCGCTGACTTCATTGCATTTTGATGGGCTTAAGAGCCTCTCTCTCTCTCTCTCTCTCTCTCTCTCTCTCTCTCTCTCTCTCTCTCTCTCTCTCTAGCCTCAGGATATTCCACTTTCGAAGAAATTAAAGTCCGACCAGGGACAGGGAATGCCGCAACTACCAAACTTTGCGGAATTCCGCTTCGGGCCGAGACTGTTTAATCCTTTACCCCAAAATGGGTACATTTCCTCGAAGCGAACTTCAGAAAGAAACTTTACTGGTGAATTCCCCTTTCATGTCATCGCTTTAAGTAGCCGTGTAATATTTGGGAAATTGCTTCTCTCTGGTGAAGAATGATACTGCGAACTGGGGACTCTTTCTGATGAAGTTGATTACTTTATCCCTTCTTATAATATTTGCAATCCTATCTTGAAATTCTCAGACGACACACACACACACACACACACACATATATATATATATATATATACATATATATATATATATATATATATATATATATATATATATATATATATATATAGTATATTTATGTGTGTATATATATATAAATATATATATATATATATATATATATATATATATATATATATATATATATATATATATATATATATATATTTGTATGTATGTATAAAATAATAGTCTTCCTTCAGGGAATAAAGCTGAAAAATCTGGAACTTAGTAAAACTACCAGGGAAGGGCAGAAAAATTGTGTATGATTGGACGATTATAAAAGTGCTTCCCCAAGGATAGTGGAGCTGAAACTTTATATTGCTGGAGGATAATACTGATACTAAGTGATTTCCAGAAACACCTTGAATGAATAAGAAAGATTCTGGTAGTCTGGAACTCCGCTTAGCTTAGGTTAGAGAGAGAGAGAGAGAGAGAGAGAGAGAGAGAGAGAGAGAGAGAGAGAGAGAGAAATTGTGGATGTGATGGGTGATTTGGTTGTTAAGAAGAGTGTATCTTTTTTCAGGAACATTCAGAAATATATTTGGAAAGTAAAAATATATAGGAAATGAGTCTGTCTAGCCATAAGTCGACAGAGTTGCTGGAAGAGTTAATTGAAGTATGAAGGTACATCTGATCGTTAGCTTCTTTAGTAAAGGTGAAAAGAAATATTGGCAGTCGAGATCAAAAAAAAAAAAAATTGAATTGTTCACTATGTACAATACTAAATGATAAGGTCACTTCGTTAGCATGTGGTGCTTGATGTTACAGATACATTGTAATGAGAATCAAGAAAGGTGAATATTAGGATAATGAAATAATAGTTTATTGAAGGGAAAATTATTATTGTCTGAAGCACAGTTATACTGTAGGTCTGAAGAGATGATTGTGCATTGTATACTAGTGCAGAGATCAGGTAATAAAAAAATTAAAAAGAAAAATTTCATGGACATAACACTGCCGTCTTTTGAATCATTAAAAAATATGAAGGTAAAATCTATCCTTATTTAATGACATTGCAATTCATGAAAGGCAGGGCCAATCAGATAGGTATCAGAGGAAACGTCCAACATCCAAGAGGCCTTTGAGCGTCCTCTTGGAAGACGAATTAGTGAAGCGGGATAATGGGAAAAAAGTGTAAATGGCCGGCTAATGAAGAATTAGAGGAATTTATTTCTGGTGATAGAAATTCATTTCTTGCTATAATGTGATTCGGATTCCATAATAAGCTGTAGGTCCCGTTGCTAAGTAACCAATTGGTTCTTAGCCACGTAAATTAAGTCTAATCCTTCGGGCCAGCCCTAGGAGAGCTGTTAATCAGCTCAGTGGTCTGGTAAAACTAACGTATACTTAACTTTAATGAGAACTCTTATTATCCCCATAAATCAAAATCATCCTCCGGCCACCTCAGTATTTGGCTATTTCCAAAATGGCTGACACTTTTCCGTAATTTCAGCAAATTTGATGTATATTTCAAATATTTTCATTTCATAAGCCTATAAAAGTTGCATACTGTCCATGTAATGGTTGAGAATTTGTATTCTGGCATTCTTACTGTCATGAAGAGATAAAGTGAACCCATCTTTCCAATATGGCCACCATATGAACGCCATATTTCCAAATTGGCCGCCATAGATAAAAAAAGTATGTATCTCCTGAGAGAAACCAATATGTTTTGTGTATCAATTACTTTTAGTAAGTGCAGCTGCAGAGAGCTGTGCTGCTAATTCCAAATTTGTAGCACTTGCACCTGCCATGGCATTTCTTTTTGCAGCCACACTTATCAGTTCTTGGCAAGATATTGCTACTATTGGCAGATCTGTCCAATACGGAAACCAGGTGCCATGAATCTGTTACCATCCCCAGTGTCTTGGACTGGACAAAACTGGATGTGCCGTGCTTGAAAGGCAGTTCTCTTGCAATGCTCTCTAAGACCAGCCCTTATAGGGGGAATGCAATCATAAGCTCTTTGTTTCCTTGCAAAGAGATCAAGTCTAGCCTCATTTACATTTTTATACGAACTGCTTCTGTTGTACTTTAGCACCACGAACTCTTCAATAATTTGCAGGTCTTCATCTTCTATAGCTGCTGGTGTTGAACTTAGTTTAGTGAAGGTGGGTGTGGCGCACTGAAACACAGTCCTTGTTTGCCATGCAGACATCTTTCCCTTTCCATGAAAGGCAGACACCGTGTCACACCCGCTAAATGCATGGAAAAAGGGAAGGGCTGAGGCTTTTGGTCCCATGGCTGCTGCAATTTCATGGATAGGTATCCACCTCATGTCTTTTCCTCTACCAAATTTAATCCATAGTTTGCCCAAACCAGTTTTTTCTATGGTAGATACTGCTATGATGACAACGTCAGTGTCTGTACTACATATGATTGCACTTGAGATATCTTCATGCTTTGCAGCATGTAAAAGGACTCTAGTATCTGCCTCCTCGTAAGTGCAGCCTTGTAGGTCAGCAGTGTCTTGTTCAGCTTTGCTACAAAGTGCAGCATCCCCTTTAGTGACAATTATGCATGATGTTTCATCTGCTTGAGATAAAATGATTGTGTCTGCCAAATATGCAAATAGTTCAGTTTTGCTGAGGTCATTCCTCAGGAAGCTGGCCCAATTGCCTGGAGTTTTCGCTGTGCTAATTACTCTCCTGTGAACTTCTGTGCCTCTTTTTTGTCATGTTTGTGCTTTCATACTACCTGTCCTATACACATCAAATACAACGTGTGTTTGCTTGTACTTCTGTATGCTTCTGAATCTTGGGCAGGACTTCTTCTTAGCATAAGACTCAAATGCAGACCCCTTGGTTGGTCTCAGAGCATTTATACGAGCTGCACCATCCATTATGATAACATCAGCGGTAGGCTTTTTGTCAGAGATGTCTGATGCATGCTGTTCTAGTAGAGGCAGCAGCTGTGACTTGGTGCCCTGATGCATCTGTCCATTCTGTGCCAGTGATGGTGGACATTTTGATTTTCATGTTGAAAGAATTCATTTAAATCGCTCTGTCTGTTCTGGCATGATATGAAGAGGCGTGGGAATAGATTACAATCATCCTTTATGGTTTGCAGTGACTGTTTGCCTTGAATTCTGTAGTAGACATCTTGTGACTGAACAATAGAATTTTGTTCTTGTGTCCTTGTTCATAGAATTTTTTGGGTGTCTTGAGCCTCTCAATAAAGTTTGTGAATTGTGTCTGTCCAAGGCCCTTCACAGATCTCAAGGATTCACTAACTTTGCTGTCCATAATTTTATGACTGTCTAGTACAATCAGATCCACTGAATCTTCCTCAAAAGGGTTGCCCATTTCTTTGATTACTTTTGCCAGATTTTCAACCATTTCAAGAAATCTGTTCTGCACAGTTTCAGTTTCATCACGAAGCTTACCATCAGATTTTGAATCAGCATCACTTCTAGTCTCAAATTCAACGATGAGGCGGCTTACTTCAGGACCAGCCACTGTCCACCTTCTGAGAGCACCTTCATCTTCAAATAGGCCAACAGCTCCCCCATCTCCTTTCACATGAGCATTATTCTGCTCGTGTGCTTGGTCTATAGCCATTGAGGAAAAAGGCCAAGTGGTTTTGTGGACAGTGAAATTTCCCATTGTGAATTCATCAAATGTGTCATTTTGGAGAGCCTCCGTGTCCCTCAAATGAATTGAAAGCCACCTGGCATAATGTACATGGTCCAGGGCAAAGAAGAAAGGAATGAGTTCCTGCAGCACATCTTTGTACAATTGGAAATTAGACTCTTGGTATGACCTGATGAAAACAAACACTAGAAGTTCTAGCTGAAGCACAAGATTCCAAAAGTAGAATTGGGAACACTGATTCTCGTTTTCTGATCCAGCTTTCACAGCTTAGCTCAATTTCTTCTTCTGCTTCCTGGATATATGCCATATAGGCAGGGTTGCGCAGCTGATATAAACTGCAAGCTGTCACCTGTTGGGCTAGACATGTCTTCTTCAAATGTGAAGCAGAATAAACGAATCTGCTGTTCCAGGAGTAAGCTATTTCTGCTTCTGCAAGAGTACCAGTCCAACCACTGTCTTGCACCCAGAATTTTTAATGCTGCCATTTCTATATGCAGCCCTCCAAACAATTACCATGTCACCATACTGCAGTGGCCAATCCCATTGGATTTGCTTAGCAATTGCAAATAGTGGCTGATCAACTACTAGAACTGGTGTTTGGCCAGGTTTGAGAAACTATGTGGTTGCCTCTTGAAAAAGAGGCAACATTGATGACAAGCTTATTTCAAATGGGGCCTGTCGCTTCTGAGAAGCATGATGTGCTGCCCAAGGTATGGACACAGCATTTTCACTCCTGTCTGACAGACTGACTTTCTTAAGCCATTCATACTCAAGAGAAAGATGTTTTGAAAGCACAACCTGTTGGTGTCCTGCACATCCACTGGATGAAGGGAGGGGATTCTCATGTTTAAAGTGAGCAGGAGGTACATTTGTGTATTCAGGAAGAGAAGGTATTTTTTTTTTACTTTGTTCCACTTTGGATGATTTGGCCCAAGTTTCTGTCCTCACCCTTTTCATCAGTGCTTGGATGCTGAAACAAAGATATGCCTGTCCCATGGAAGGATGTTTGTGCAGTTGTGGCACTTGGATTATGGTCCAGATTGTCAACAGCACAAGTTGTAAAGAGCCCTTTTCTTAGTGTAGTGGGACAAACTACTTCTTCCTTCACAGCCCTTGTTACAACTGCTTCTCCTAACCCTTTAGTCAATTCCAGAACCCTATCATAGCTGATGCTGATTCCATGGTGATGGAATGTATCAGTTAATTGACGCTTCTTGGTTTTTGCAAAAACCAGGAGACCAGTATATATTGGAAACAGAGGTTCTCTTGACTTGGAATATCTGGAGAATGTTGAAGATGCTGGATTCTTTCGACAGTTGAAGTGCAAAAGTTGTGCTAAAGCTAGATCAGTAGATGATGTTCCATATTTAAGTTGGGATTTTATATTGCCACCGTTTTGTAGCACACTTACAAATTCCAACAAACTTGGTGGCACAGATTCTCTTCTAGTGTCTGATGTTAAGGTTCCATCAAATTCTATCTCATGTTCAAGCATCTGTTTCCTCAATATCTTAGCTGCTTTGGCCACAATTAGTGCATCATTGTAGCCACATGCCGTGGCTAGGGCTTCTCCCATTTTCCTTTTGTAGGCAAACCAAATTTCTCTTCCCTTTTTAAAGTCCTCCAGTTCTGGGATGCGGGCAAGTATCTGTTCTTCCAACCGTGTTCATTGCACAAAGGAATCATCAACATTTAGCTGTTCCAGTCTTTGTTTGTACAAATCATAAAGTTCTACCATTTTATAATAGCAGCACCCATCTGTAGTCAACTGCTTGTCTCTTATGTACATCTCAAGCTCAGCAAAAGCATGGGCACATGCCTCTTGTCTGTACTGCACATAATCTTCTCCAATTTTCTGGGAATTTAGCTAGGCCCTTTCCCTGTTGTACACACCTGTCAGAGAAGATGGGTGATACATATGGTCCTGAGAAACAATATCTCCAGGACTAAGCTTGGCCAGAAGTTTCTCATCTAGTAGGTTGGTGGCACATCGTTGCAGCTTTTCATGTAAAGGCAATGTCATGGCCAATTGTAAATCTTTGATTGGTGCTGGTTGGTCACAAATAAAGCATATTCCTTCTTTCCCAGCCTTAGATTCTTCTGCATCTTCTTCATCTGCCTTCTGGCTACTACGTGTGAATTTTGCTGGTGGGGCATCATCTTCTTTTGTCTTACACAATGACTTCCTTTTCCATTCTAGTTTTTTGTTGTTTTGAACTTCAGCATACATGATTCATGATATGTTGCTTTGTTATTTTCAAAGGTTTGCAGAATTTTATCACCTTCATCAGGCCTTTTGGGATGTTTGTAGCAAAGTTAAGTATACCTTAGTTTTACCAGACCACTGAGCTGATCAACAGCTCTACTAGGGCTGGCCCGAAGGATTAGACTTATTTTACGTGGCTAAGAACCAATTGGTTACCTAGCAACGGGACCTACAGCTTATTGTGGAATCCGAACCACATTATAGCGAGAAATGAATTTCTATCACCAGAAATAAATTCTTCTAATTCTTCATTAGCCGGCCGGAGACTCGAACTGGGGCCTAGCGAGTGCTAGACCACAACTCTACCGTCTCGTCCAACAAGGAACTATGAACTGCAGGTGCAGTGCATGCACCTCCCTTCAAGGAATTTATGTCATCTGAAAGAAGTAAAGCAAAACTATTGGCTTACATATGTGAACAGTGGGAACAGTCTCCCATAACCAACAATTCATGTATTCCTCTGTACATATCTGGAGGTTTCACAGATGAGCTAAAAAGCATTCAGGTCAGTTCCGATGGTTGTGTGGTAGTTCCTCAGCTCAACACAGGAAGAATGTGACACACGAATAGCCCTACATGTTATATTCACTGCTGTACACTTGGGAGTCAAAAGAGTAGTTGTATAAGGCACTGATACCGGCATCATGGTCATCCCTCTCTATTACTCAAACACACTATTGAAGGACGTTCAGCTGTGGATTCAAAAGGCAAATAATTGTTCGATACCTGTTCACGAAGTTGCTGCTGTACTAGGAACACACGATTGTAAGCTTCAACCTTTCCTCTATGCCTTCTCTGGTAAGGATGATCCCTGCAGCCTCTTCAGTGTAGGAAAATCAAAGATACTTCATGTTCGACATAGACTTAACACTCGAGTATTGGCTGAGTATGGAGAAAATGGAATAACTGAAATAACAGATGATTTCCAAAACACAGCTCGAAAGCTTTTAATGACTTGATACACCGAATATGTACAATTTGAATCATTGATGTAATCAAGATATGAGGTCCTTGCCACCAACAGAGGATGCGTTTCAACTCCATCTAAAGCGCAGCTTGCTTGCGACATTAGTGAGAAAGGAAGTCATGTTCCAGTTCCCAATCTCCCTAATGTGCTGATGTATGGCTGGAGAGTATAAGATGAACGACTTAAGCCATTACCAATGCTTCTGCCGTCGTATCCTGAGGCCATTGATAAGTTCAAAAATGGGGAGTTGCGTCTGGAGACTGACTGGGTACCTACATAACCGAATATATGGCCATTTTTCAGAGTGACCTACACCGATATCAGATGGTTGCTCTCTTGAATCTTATTCTACTGAACTTTCAAAATCAGCAGCGAAACCTTTTACAGGATGAAATTTTAATTTCGACCCTGGTGCTCCCCGACTACAGTACTTTTGCTCACTTTACACCTTCAGTGTTAGAAACGCAGAACAATAGTGTCAAGGTGTTTAATCTTTTTTGACATGGTATAAGGAAGATATGGCACCGATTCTGCCACATCTACACGCCATCCCAACTTAGGTCAAGGGTTTTTGAATAAAATCTGGGAAAAGCGGCAAGGTCGAAAACTTACTACATGTTCGTAGTCATTTTGGTTTGACTGTAGTATGTTAGGTTGCAGCCTGCCCAGGAAAACCTCAGGCATAGAAATACTTCAGTCTTATCTGTGTTGGTCAGTTGGTACCGTCCTTGCCTTTCAAATTCGTTTTAGAGAACTAGGTTCGATCCCGATTTGAGTCAGAACTATATGTATGTATATATATATATATATATATATATATATATATATATATATATATATATATATATATATATATATATATATATATATATATATATATATATATATATATATATATATATATATATATATATATATATATATATATATATATATATATATATATGTATATATAAATTTCTGACTCACGTCGGGATAAGACAAGTCTCAGGTGGTAAGCAAGGGCGTTACCCACTGGGCCATACAAGTCTAAAAGAAGTCGGAACCTGAGAGCAACTGCACCCAAGGAAAACTCGCTGGTATGCAAGCAGTTAGCTTATCAATGGCCTCAGGATACGACGGCAGAAGCATTGGTAATGGCTTAAGTCGTTCATCTTATACTCTCCAGCCATACATCAGCACATTAGGAGATTGGGAACTGGAACATGACTTCCTTTCTCACTAATGTCGCAAACAAGCTGCTTTAGATGGAGTTGAAACGCATCCTCTGTTGGTGGCAAGGACCTCATATCTTGATTACATCATTGAGGAAGAGATGAGCTCGCTGTGCAGCCAATGATTCAAATTGTACATATTCGGTGTATCAAGTCATTAAAAGCTTTCGAGCTGTGTTTTGGAAATCATCTGTTAGCTTGCCCAGGTAATTCCTTGGGTGCAGTTGCTCTCAGGTTCCGACTTCTTTTAGACTTGTATGGCCCAGTGGGTAACGCCCTTGCTTTCCACCTGAGAGACCTGGGTTCGATCCCGACGTGAGTCAGAAATTTATTTCTGTTCCACACGTGATTGTGTGTTGATGATTTCTATATATCTATATATATATATATATATATATATATATATATATATATATATATATATATATATATATATATATATATATATATATCTATATATATATATATATCTATATCTATATCTATATCTATATCTATATCTATATATATATATATATATATATATATATATATATATATATATATATATATCTATATCTATATATATATATATATATATATATATATGTAATGACCCGTGTGAGCCGTTATGCAGGTTCTTTAACATACTCAGGACGGGGCTGTCATGACTGACGGCAGAAGCAACAAACAAAGGAGGGAAAACAACAAAAACAATAAAATGAGCTTAAAATTAATTTATTTACAATATTTACAAGTGAGTCAGGTCTGGTAAAAAGATAAAAACCATAAAAACAAAATGAAACAAAAGGCAGCTCTAAACAAAATCAAATACACAAAAAGTAGCTGTAAGAAAAAAAAAAGGCAAAAATAAACAACAGCAGGCAGAAAAAAAAACCAAACATACGTCCTCCATCGGGGCACCAAGACAGCCCTCAGCTGCACAACAGGGACAAAAACCCATCAACCAGAAAACCCCGATGGAGACGTCAGGACAGCCTCACGCTGTCATCAAAGATGAGCAGCTCGTGGTCACACGACTACTCATGGTCACACTCCACCTCTACGACGTGCTCCACTTCGTAGGCATGCTCCAATTTGCTGCTCAAAAACTCGACCAACGTCGACTCCAAAAACTGCCTGCTGCTGCTGCCACTGCCACTACTTCCGCTGCCCTACCAGACCCGACTGGCGAAAGAAAAACGGCAGCTCACCGACGAGAACATCAAAACAAAAAAAACTTGAAGGTAAGGAGGCAGCAATCCACAAAAGGGAACGAGCGGGGAACCAGCAGTTCCCGCAAAACCATCATCTTAACGTGACACCTCCCACCTAAAAAAAAAAAAAAAAAAAAAAATTATTTTTTTTTTTTACACTCATGATTCCCCAATGCCGTAACAACCCCGCCAGCCAAAACAGAGCCATCCTGTCACGGTCGCCATTGTAACGACCCGTGTGGGCCGTTATGCAGGTTCTTTAACATACTCAGGACGGGGCTGTCATGACTGACGGCAGAAGCAACAAACAAAGGAGGGGAAAACAACAAAAACAATAAAGAAAGCTTAAAATTAATTTATTTACAAAATTTACAAGTGCGTCAGGTCTGGTAAAAAGATAAAAACCATAAATACAAAATGAAACAAAAGGCAGCTCTAAACAAAATCAAGTTAAATAAACAAAAAGTAGCTGTAAGAAAAAAAAGGCAAAAATAAACAACAGCAGGCAGAAAAAAAAAAACAAACATACGTCCTCCATCAGGGCACCAAGACAGCCCTCAGCTGCACAACAGGGACAAAAACCCATCAACCAGAAAACCCCGATGGAGACGTCAGGACAGCCTCACGCTGTCATCAAAGATGAGCAGCTCGTGGTCACACGACTACTCATGGTCACACTCCACCTCTACGACGTGCTCCACTTCGCAGGCGTGCTCCAATTTGCTGCTCAAAAACTCGACCAACGTCAACTCCAAAAAACTGCCTGCTGCTGCTGCCACTGCCGCTACTTCCGCTGCCCTACCAGACCCGACTGGCGAAAGAAAAACGGCAGCTCACCGACGAGAACATCAAAACAAAAAAACTTGAAGGTAAGGAGGCAGCAATCCACAAAAGGGAACGAGCAGGGGGAACCAGCAGTTCCCGCAAAACCATCACTGAACGTGACATATATATATATATATATATATATATATATATATATATATATATATATATATATATATATATATATATATATATATATATATATATATATATATATATATATATATATATATATATATATATATATATATATATATATATATATATATATATATATATATATATATATATATATATATATATATATATATATATATATATATATATATATATATATATATATATATATATATATATATATATATATATATATATATATATATATATATATATATATATATATATATATATATATATATATATATATATATATATATATGTATGTATATATGTGTGTATATATACAGTAAATAAACGATCATTAGAAAACATTACTTACCTCTCACCAACAAACAAAAAAGTCCATCCGTGTGAAAAGAGGTCACCTTATCAAAGTATATCAGTACTTAGACAACATACGTTCCCTTATTAGAGCAAAAATGAAGAACCATGTATATCTTACGACAACAGTGCCACATTTCCCTTCGTACAGATTCCGACCCAAGAGGCACTGAAGAAACAGCTGCTTTCCACTTTTCAATCTAAAGGATTTTCCTCACTTGCATCTCGGACGAACAACAATGGAAGGGCAGCAGGTCGAACAGGTACACTCAGCAAAGAAAGCAAAAGAAAGAGAGAGAGAGAGAGAGAGAGAGAGAGAGAGAGAGAGAGAGAGAGAGAGAGAGAGAGAGAGAGAGAAGGGAAGAATTCGCAGTTTTGCCCTGGAAAGAAACAAAAAAAAAGAAAGAGACGTCCATTGAGAAGCCTAATGGCACACACAGAAGGTACATTAGCGATAAACAGCTTCTTTTCAGCCAGATTTTTGATACCCTTTTTCAACGGGACTGACTTCCCGGATGACGACGCGCTCAGCAGGTGAGTCCTGCCTCGAAGTTCTCCCAAGGTAAATACTGTGAAAGAAAAATTGTGAGAGACAGACTGACAGACAGTTATTGAAAACATATATATATATATATATATATATATATATATATATATATATATATATATATATATATGTATATATATATATATATATATATATATATATATATATATATATATATATATATATATATATATATATATCACACATTACCACAGGTGAAAAATAAGAAACAGGGTATAGGTCCTGACCGGTTTCGACTTTATTTCCAAGCCATTGACGAAGGACTGATACAGAGTGTGAGAAGTCACAAATATATATACTACAAGAACAGTACTGACGAACATACACAACCGTTAGAGGCTCCATATCCCCACTCAGGCCGGTGTCGAGGTAGGAGTGGCCTTTAAAACTCATTTGGCTAAAAATCACAATAGACTCTCAGGGGACATTGCTGATAAACAGACCATACCCCACCTCAGATCCACACCTGACAGGTGTCATGGAGGCGGAGTTTGGAAACTCATTAACATTACTACCCTCGTACTGTGTTTACAAATATGATAATCCTATTTTCATATATCTCTACTGCCTACCTTAAAGTTTAAACAATTTACAAATTTCTTTTGATATTAAAGGATCTAGTTTATACATCCCTTGACTGATATTCATATTATGGTTGTAACTTTCTTTTATGAAGCTAGATTAACACCAAAATTCTTTGGTGTTAATGTCGCATTTAAGAACAATACAACAATGAAAAATGTACTTATCAAGAACTCCCCAGACAATATTAAAGGATGTGCATATATAAAATTTCGTTGTAAGTCTTGTGACAACTTTTATATTGGCCAAACCGGGAAAGCACTGGAAAAAGAATTGAACAACATAAGAAATGTGTGAGATATGCACAAGGGAACAGTGGTATATTTGTACATGTTAGTGAGAACAATCATGCTATCAACTGGGAAGGGCAAAAAGGATTGTATATTCTAATAATGCACTGGAAAGGAACATCATTGAATCTAGCTTCATAAAAGAAAGTTACAACCATAATATGAATATCAGTCAAGGGATGTATAAACTAGATCCTTTAATATCAAAAGAAATTTGTAAATTGTTTAAACTTTAAGGTAGGCAGTAGAGATATATGAAAATAGGATTATCATATTTGTAAACACAGTACGAGGGTAGTAATGTTAATGAGTTTCCAACCCGCCTCCATGACACCTAGGTCAGGTGGATCTGAGGTGGGTATGGTCTGTTTATCAGCAATGTCCCCTGAGAGTCTATTGTGATTTTTAGCCAAATGAGTTTTAAAGGCCACTCCTACCTCGACACCGGCCTGAGTGGGGATATGGAGCCTCTAACGGTTGTGTATGTTCGTCAGTACTGTTCTTGTAGTATATATATTTGTGACTTCTCACACTCTGTATCAGTCCTTCGTCAATGGCTTGAAATAAAGTCGAAACCGGTCAGGACCTATACCCTGTTTTCTTATTTTTCACCTGTGGTAATGTGTGATAAATGAATCACGTACAAAAGTGATAATAATCATATATATATATATATATATATATATATATATATATATATATATATATATATATATATATATATATATATATATATATATATATATATATATATATATCTCAGACCAACCTGGCGCTTCCTGGAAAAACTTTGGACGCAGAATAATTTTCCTTCGTCTCCTTTGCATTTTTGTTGTGTAAAGCATGTGTACTTTAATTGAAAATGCTTTTTCTTTCCTGTGATTAATAATTCCGTCTTGAATTCAATAAAGAAGACTCTCTGCTCGGGGAAAAAGTGACAGTGCCTTACAGACTTCTGCAACGAACAGAAATTCACACATACCGAAAGGTTAGTAGGTGAAGCGATTCACTCATGGAACTGAATAACGGATGAATCGCTGTAGAGACTATATAGGGGACCCTTTGACGTTATTATAAATATATGTGTATATATACACACACACACACATATATATATATATATATATATATATATATATATATATATATATATATATATATATATATATATATATATATATATATATATATATACAGTATATATATATATATATATATATATATATATATATATATATATATATATATATATATATATATATATATATATATATATATGTAATTCTAATAGCCACAATGCCCTCTTAACTTCTCGAATTCTTCGCGCTTTTTTTAATGTGCTTGTAACTACGAAGCCGTAACATCCAAACGCAAGAAATTGAAGACTGTGATTGCCGGTCGCCTTAACCACAAGGAGGTCATGTTGTCGACCTGACCACGAGAAGGATAAAAGTCTATTACCTCTCATACATACTGTACATATACCTGTCGTTTTCAGATATATTTATTAGAGCTGGAATAGACCCATCCTCACCATCGTAGCCAAGTGGGCAATCGTTTTTATGATAGAAGTCGAACATTAACTGAAGGGGGTTTAGTCATAGTTGTCATATATTGTAGATCTGCCCTTCCTTTACGTAATATGAGTTTCTCATCATTAGCTAAAAAGGAGAGATAGTAAATGCACAGGACCTAGAGGTAGCGGATTTTGACTCTGGACACCCATGGTTAATTCTATCCTTTTTTTTTATTACTTTTTACATTCTATTTTCTCCCAGGATATTTGTAAATCCCTGTTAGTTCATGGGAAATTTCAGCAGGGCATTACAGATGAGCACAATCTGCTCACATCATCTGCCAAGCTACGTGAATGGTCACAGTGAAAGTATGAATTAAATTTTTCTTATTTTTTGTGATGGAACCAGATGACATCTGTTGCTAAGAATGATTCAGTTTATGAGAATGAGCGTTAGCAAAGACATTTGTTTTTGAAAGAATACAATCACGCCTTATTGTTTCCTCGGAAATATGAACGGGTTCCTTTTGGGCAGAAGATTGACAAAACTAAGGAGCACTTCTGCCATGCAGGTCAGTAAGAACACAGCCAAGTGAGTCCATGAGTCAAGCATATCAAAACCACAAATTAAGTAAATGAATAACTAAATAAATAAAGTCTACCTTTAAAACAACAATGAAAATTGTTAATGTATTCTTCAGGGTAACCCTTGGTTGGAAGAAAATACATGCACGTAACTATGATTATTACTGCAGGGTGTAAATGCACGTTGATTATGTTTAATGGCAACCCCGTTTACAATTACCATGTTATTAATAAATAAAATCCTTGGTTTATATTCAACAGCAGTGCTCACATCCGTACTTCCAGAATTGTGGATTCCAGAGAATCAGGTCTTACCTGGAGAATTACATTTAAGATTTGGGGAAATACTTATCGAGTCTGATTTTTATTTCATTAAAATAACGCAAAGGACAGCATTACATTTGTGAATAAAAAAAGATATATGCATCATAAAATGATAAAACTAATCCAGGAGAAATGTCAACAAATTAACGAAGAGATCGGCGGTTGTCGACTTGGCAATTTTCTTCTTAATGATGGGGCATGTAAGCTCCCAACAGCCTCGTCTGCATATTGAAACAGCTGAATATCCTCATATCTTCTGGATTTCGTGATAATTACCCTAGTTTTCTACTCTGACCCCCTAGAGTTTGAGACTACTAATCCTGATATTTATCTCCGCGTAAAAATCTAAATTATTGTTGTTCCGGGAGGGTAATTTCGTCAAATAATTTTTCATTTTAATGTCATGACAAAGTTTGCAACAGAAAATTCCCATTTATACGAGCGTCTTTGTCATTTGATTTCGATGTGCGCACTGTATTGTGGTACTAATGCGAGTGATTAATCAACTATATCTGTATTAACTAGGAACTTGCAATGTCATATAAAAAACGAACTTTTCAAATAGATACTTCATGTAGTAGGCGATCTCTGCTGTATAACGAAGTGTACAGTAATCTCACACGGCACTGTTAGCGGTTATCATAATTACGACCTCACTTGACAATAGTTGTCTGTTCTCCAGTAACGAAACTTCAGATGATAAGGAGATATGATATTTAATGATGAGAACATATGATCTTCATAGGCCAACCAATTTTAATTTGAAGGAAAATGTTGAAAACAGTTAAGTTTTAGACTTTTAACTCTACATTCATTATTTAAACTAGTTATACTGAGGAGGCAGGGCAACTCTCTGCTTCCACTAACTTGCAATCCAATTTTCATCCGCCTTTCTTGGTAGAGCGTTGATATACTGGGGGGATTTTTCGCACAAGTCCAAAAATCAGAACAGATATGACTCCTTTTTTTACTCTTCATTTCCTTAGACTCTGTGTCTTTTCTGTCATTGTAACTAAGCATAATCAACATTTCTGCCTTGAATATTTGTATCCATTAATATAATTATCGATTTGTTATCTAAAATTCCCCTAAAATACCTGGCATTAATGCTTCTGATTTTAATTTAGTCCTCTTTTTTTATGATGGAAGAGCAGTTTTCTTTGATTCACCGAATAGGTATGCGCTGTCAGTCGTTGGAGCTCAGAATATTCATTCGCTAATAATGAGGTTGATGAGAATTTTCAGTGGCCCTGAAAGTGATCGATAGAGGCCAGATGTAAACAGGTCATCGCGAAGGACTTGCTACACAAGGCATTAAGGAATAATTCTTCCAAGAGAAAACTGGCAATAGCAATGAATTTCAAACTGGACTGGAATTGGCAGATAAGTAAGGAATACGCTGATTTCTTCAATGATCTTCCAAGTAATATCTGTTCTACAGAAATTACGACAGTAAAACATATAAACGAGCGTTGACCTATTATCGCTCACATGTCACAGACAGGTCTAATGAAAGTCAGTGACTTATTGGTGGCTCTGCCCAGTGCTTCTTACAAATGAACATACATTTTCCAAAATTTCGGCCTCCACTTTACAGTCGTTTATTTGGCTTCAACCTGTGATGATGCTTTCAACCTGTTAATGATATATATGGGATAAGCTGCCGACTTGTGTTTAACAGAGCTTTCTGTAATGTGGATACACCCTAGATAGTCTAAGACCAGTTCAATGACAAGAAAAAGGTAAACAACAAGGCACATTATGGCCTTTGGTCAAGTAAATGTTTCAGGGCAAATGTCTGGATGAGTCACATTTTATGTCTTTAAATTTGTTGTAGTTTTTGCTCATACACTTACAGAATTTTGTTGTGTCTGTGTATACCATTGAGTAATTGTGTAAATCAGAGGTAGGGTAGGGTGCTCCCACACCAAAGTAAACAATATTAATAGCAGACGTGGGTAACTATCAAACAAACAACCACAAATTGGTTAAATGCAAGTTAACGACTAACTGGTAGTTCAGATACCTTATCCAGCTCTGGCCAAAGACTAGTTCCCCAGGTCGTTTACTTGTTTTGGTCCTGTTTGTTATGTTTGCAACGAGTTGCCGACATATTTTACTGTAGGTTTGAAACATTTAAAATAGTAAACCAGCATCTTTATTCTGTAGTCTCCTTTCTGCTTATAGCAAGAACAAAGGAGAAAAACAAAAAAATTAAAACACGCTGTTATTAAAATGCACTATAAAGTAAAAAATAATTTTCGAGACACCAGGGTTTTCTTACAATTAATATGTCCACAAAAATAAAAGCGTGGGTGCCAAACATGGAAGGAAATGCTACGAGAAAAGAAATACTTTTTTTTTTATTTCTTGCAGCCCACGTTTTTATCTTTATAGACATGATTAATTATAAGAAAATCCTGGTGCCTCAAAAAATTATTTTTTGCTTTATAGTGCATTTTAATAAAAGTGTGTTTTAAATTTTTATTTGTTTATTTTTTTATTTTGTAACTTTTTAGTTTTGACATAAACTGTAACCTATTTATGATTGTAGCTAACAAAATTCAATGTGTTATCCTATCGAGCTAAAGAAGGTTTGAAAAATCCGTAGTTATTAACTTATGCTACCGAATCAAAGAAGGTATGAAAAATCCGAAGATATTCATACAAATCCTGAGATACAGGGAGAGGTCACTGTGGGGTCACTAGAGGTCACTGCTGACCTATTGATCATGTAAGGTTGTATTGTCACCGGGACTGAGTGACCATGGAAAAATTTCAAGTCCTTCAGACGAAGGGAATAGGTCAAACATTGAGTTACAAGTATTGATCCAAACAGACGCAGAAGTCAAGTTAAATAAAAGCGTATAATAACCTAGTCTGAGAACATGGAAGCACGAAACAATAATCTTCAAATTTTTTTTTTTTTTTTTTTTTTTGCCCTATCTATCTGCCCGTCATTTTATCTCGTTCCTAGATTATAATTTTATCTCGGAAACAGTCGCAAATGAAGCAAGGATCTATTGCAGGAAGACTGTAAAAATCGACGTCCGGGAACCCAAGCATCGGAGTAATCCAAGTTTTATTACATCCAGCTCCCAGATTTAATCTCGGTATTGCTACGGAGTTAATTGGGTCAGAAGGATTTTGCGTATTGAAAAATGAATATTATTTCCAAAGGGATTAATTTCAGCAAAGGTGGAATCAGAAACAAGTAAAATTTCGATATTTTTGCAGTTCGCAGACTTACATAGCCGGTGGAAAATGTTTTGTAATTTCGCTAAAAATTTTTGTCATGTATTTCAGGCATACATTAGCAAAGGATGTCATCATATAACTTGTAGGTCTGTTTCACTCGGCAGAAAGAGTTAACTCTATAAAATGCAGTGATGTGCACATTCTAACATAGTAAATACTTTACAAGCTATGTTGCCAGTAAATATATTATACATATATATAATATATATATACATATATATATATATATCTGTGTGTGTAGATGTTTAGGTATGTATATACATACATCCATATGTATATATACATACATATATATATATATATATATATATATATATATATATATATATATATATATATATATATATACATATACATATAGTTCAGTAGGTGGGACCTATTCACATGGAATACAGGGGCCATAGACTTGAAATTCAAGCTTCCAAAGAATGTTGGTTTCAACCTCCCACCACAGTCCCCACACTGCAGCAGTAACTGATAATGATACAGAGCCAGTGAATTTTCATCGCCCTGGGGAGACGCGAACCAGCGACATCTGAGTGGCATGCCATGACACTAATCACCATACCACTGGACCAGCTATATATATATATATATATATATATATATATATATATATATATATATATATATATATATATATATATATATATATATAGAAATCATCAACACACAATCACGTGTGGAATAGAAATAAATTTCTGACTCGTCGGGATCGAACCCAGGTCTCTCAGGTGGAAAGCAAGGGCGTTATCCACTGGGCCAGAGGATAACGCCCTTGCTTTCCACCTGAGAGACCTGGGTTGATCCCGACGTGAGTCAGAAATTTATATATATATATATATATATATATATATATATATATATATATATATATATATATATATATATTATATTATGTATAATATATTTACTAGCTATCGATCTTTACCAGATACGTATCTAATTTTTATTAAGCAGAATGTTCTCTTAACATCTGGATTTCTTCACATTTTAGAAACGCTTGTAACTGGTAAGGAAATGATGGTATTGGGATGCCCGGCCGAGATTCGATCTCGGGTTGCATATGTGTGGATAAGAGGAGCATATGTTGAACTTAATGTATATTATAATTGGGAGCTTCAAAATCTTTTCATGTGAGTGAAAATTCCAGGGTTCGCTAACGTCAGAAGGAAGGGTGTAGTATATCACAGGGGATAAACTGCGTTTCTTGTAATGGAATCTGAATGTAGCAATTAAAGCAGCAATTACTGAAGTTGCCTCTTCTGCGAATAATGTGCTCATTTTTTTATTATTTATTATTATAGCTATTGCCAGGAAAGTTTTTTCTTACTTTCTACCCTAATCTCGTATTACTCTGGTACCAGCTTAAGTATTCCCTTTCTGCAAAGGTTTATGTAGTATAAACTTATATATATATATATATATATATATATATATATATATATATATATATATATATATATATATATATATATATATATATATATATATATATATATATATATATATAAAATGTCTGTATGTATATATGTATATAGATTATATATATATATATATATATATATATATATATATATATATATATATATATATATATATATATATATATATATATATATCTATATATATATACATATGTATATATTATATATGTGTGTATATATATATATATATATATATATATATATATATATATATATATATATATATATATATATATATATATATATATATATATATATATATATATATATATATATATATATATATATATATATATATATATATATATATATATATATATAAAATATATAATACGAGTTTGAGGTAGAAAGGAAGAAGAGCATTACTGGCAATATCAATGATAATAAATATTACGCAAATGATCATTATTCTTCCCTAGTTTACGAACAGATTATCTGCAGAAGAGGCAATTTCAGAAATTGCTGCTTTAACTGCTACATTTAAATCCTACTGCAAGAAACTCTTCAGTTTCAAATCTTTTCTCAAATCTCCTGAAACATACCACACCCTCCCATCTGCCGTTAACGATCCCTGCAATTTTAACCGCACGCACGCACACACTCACACGCACACACACACACACACACAAATTTATAAGTTACAAATCCTGAACGGTGCCGTCTTTATAACTAGACACCGTGATATATACCCAGCATTTCATTTTCCATGGTATATCTGCATATATCACGTGCCATTGTAATTTTCAGCATATATATATATATATATATATATATATATATATATATATATATATATATATATATATATATATATATATATATATATATATATATATATATATATATATATATATATATATATATATATATATATATATATATATATATATATATATATATATATATATATATATATATATATATATATATATATATATATATATATATATATATACATATATATATATATATATATATATATATATATATATATATATACAGTATATATATATATAGACAGTAGCATTTACAGGAGGTGGCTCCAGAATTAAAACCGGGCAATGTTCGCAGTCAAATTCAGATCTAATGAATCGTGAATGAGCTGGCCGCCCAGGGAACTTCCAAGACAGCCGATTTGCACAGCTGCAGTTCGCCTGTCTTGTGCTTTCTAAGGCCCCGGTCGCACTGGCATTATGACATGTCCAAACCACACTCTACCATAGGTCGAAAACGTTGTTGAAGGTGTACTGTAGGTACGACAGGTTGTCAAAGGTGGCGGTCCTCCTTACAACCAGTTTGGTCGCAAAGATTAATTTGATGCCGCACCGTGTTCTTGGCAAATGACTTGGCCGTAAGGAGGTGGCTGGTTGTCGGTAAGTGGTCTGGTATCAGCGGGCGACTGGTCTGCTAGTGGTCAGCGAGCAGTGAGTGATCGCCTGATGGTCACCCTCCTGTGGCCAACCGGTTTACGACTGATGGCCGGGTGGTTGATGTAGGTCGTCAGTGATTGCCGACCTCTTTGCACGTGCCATTGACTTCACCTCTCGTTGACTGTTGGGCCACCATTCGCAGTCTGATGGAGACCTTCGATGGGCAACTAATGAAAAAAAAGTGATGGTCACCAACCTAATGAAACCGGTCGGCTCCTAGTATTCGACTGGTGGACGCCTTGTCTGAAATCTCCGACCAGTGGCAGACTGAACGCGGACTAGCCACACGGTGGTGGGCAAATGACCGCCCATCTGTTGCACACCGGTTACATACTGGTTGACAACCGGTCGTACAACTGGTCGCCCACTTCAAAAAATATTACGTGGTTGGGAGCTGGTTGCAAGTCCAGTTTAAAAGGGGCTTAGGTCTTCATGTTCTCGAAACACCGCCAAGGTATAAACTCTGTTCGATAACGTATCTTCTTTCATTTTTTTTTTTTTTTACATAAAAGTCCTGAAAACATGACTTCCTTTTTCATTACCAATCCATTCCAGACAGTAAGAAGACCTATGACTATCTTTCTTGATTACATTTCCTGTTTTAAAGCTTCTTTTTCCACCGGCACCTTCTAAAGATTTGCTCCTGATGTCATTATGAATCGAACACCTCCTTATTTAATACTGAATTTCACTGCTCAGTTTTCCTGATCTTGGAAGCTTTCACTCCCAGCTTTCTCATTTCAACAACACTCAGATTCTTGGGCAGGTCTTTGTGTGCCTTTGGCAGCTGTCACCAGACGGCACAGCCGTCTTCTGCAAATCTCAGCCCTTCCACATTCCATTCATTGCCGCTTCTCTTCGTCCTTAGACTTTTGCATTCGTTTATTCAAGTCTCCAAGAGAGTATAGCATGGTTTTTTCTTTTAAAATAATGACGGAGTTTTTTTTATATGTATCCAATGAAATTCACGTTGAACTGTAAAATAGTTAAACATAAACGCAGGACTCTAATGATTGCGTCACAGTCCAATATAGACATTATGAGTTCCATTGATTTCATATGATAAGTTACTTAGCCAAAGTAATGAACTATATTGAATTCACTCTTGATTAGTTAATTATGGTTTTTGTATGACCATTTCTAACTGCCTGATATTATATATATTTTATATTTTTCAACATCCGGGTTAGTTGTTAAATGTTTCCTGAAATTGTTTCATCAACCGCCACGGTAGTAGGCGATTAATAAACCCCAGCCACCCGGAGTACACAAAAACCCCGACTTTGGCCCTTTATAATTTTGGAAATCGTGCCAAATTTCATCGAAATCCGTTCAACCATTCCGGAGATCCAGTTATCGATTTTTGGGGTTCAGGGCATGTGGTAGAGTGTAGGTAGGTGGGTGAGGGCCTAACATATCTGTGGAGCAATAACGGTAAAGGATACAGCCGTGATACTTAGTTTTTCTGAAAGCTCGTATTCTGAATTTTAAAGTTACAGTGGGCCATTTTCAAAGTAGCGCCGAAAATTCGTATTTCCTGTTACTCAGGTACGGACTGCCTATGACATTAGAAGAGACGCCGTTTTCTTAATATGTGTGAATAGCAAGTGGTGTTAGGAGAAGCTGGCTGACTTACTCTCAATTAACTTAATTCAAAATAATCACACACGTTGAATTTACTTACGCAGTTTTGGTATTCACGATCGTTGACCTACCATAGATAAAGAGCCTCAATAGTTAGAATGTTTTCACACACACACACATATATAAATATATATATATATATATATATATATATATATATATATATATATATATATATATATATATATATACTGTATTTATATATATATATAAATATATATATATATATATATATATATATATATATATATATATATATATATATATATATATATTAAATATGCAGCAAATGAGCTGAGCTTACCATAGTCACGGAGAAGCCATATAGGTCTAGGAAGACTATATCTAAATCCTAAATGACCCCCATTCCTTTGTTACGCCCCCCCCAAAAAAAAACTGAAACCAGGGGCAAAAAAGTGATGAAATCACGAAAGGGGTAGTAAAGCCCAGCCACAAGAAACAGATATGGAGGTCAGGGGATACAAAGGAAGGGGTAGGAGGGCGCAGGGCCTTACTCCACGACCTGATAAATTATGAAGAAAGCGAAAAGTAGAAGTAGGAGTCTTTTCTCAGTCAGTATAGAAAACGAGTGCCATTTTAATACGGATGTTCAATAGACTTCGGTTTGGTCGAACCACCGCTGATGATGTGAAAATTATGCAAGAGAGCCTGATTCAAGTACCACCCAACACTGACCCGACCTAGGTTTTCGTTGAACATTACTCTAGTCTCCGTAACAGCAACAACAACAATCGGAATGAGTTCGTTTGTAGAATTCTTGAAGACAAAGAAAAAAGAAGAAAAAAAACACCCCCAAAAAAACAAAAAAATGTTACCCACAAAGAAGCGTTACGTTTATATGATATCACGTTTCTGAGTGGATAAATTTGCTATACTGTATGTCTTCAAATTTTATTGCTGGAAGAAGTGCCAGTGTCTATCTCTTTAAGTATGGTTATTGCTGTGCGTATTATAATGGCACTCGCTTTCTATACTGATCGAGGAAAGACTCCTACTTCTACTCTTCGCATTCATTATGATTTATCAAGTTGCGGAGTAAAGCCCTGCCCCCTAGCCCTTCCTTTGTATCCCCTGACCTCCATATCCGTCTCTTGTGGCTGGGCTTTATCTATCATCTTTCTATCTATCTGTCTATGTATATATATATATATATATATATATATATATATATATATATATATATATATATATCTATATATATATATATATATACTGTATATATGCACATCTGTACATATATATATATATATATATATATATATATATATATATATATATATATATATATATATATATATATATATATATATATATATACGTTTGGCCACGGTTTGTTACTTTAATGAACCATTATTTAAGATAACCCTTGAACATCTCTCACCGTGGTCAGCCGTAAATACCGATAAACACATGAAGAGATAAAATCACACATAAGAATAATGGAAGGTCGCCAGTTGAAAGTTCTGATCAATACAAGAGTCTGCTTTATTGCACAGATTATGGCATTTCAAATAATAGAATACTGATTCAACTCTCAATAAAGAAATTAATGATAGAATTTAACAGCACACCAGTTTACTGATTGTATTTGCAATAGGAAAATTAATGAAGAAATTTACAGCACAATGGAGAGCCAATGGCTCGGGTAAAACAGATGTTGTTTTCTTCGGAATTCACTACATTTATATGATTCTTGCAATACTGCAACATTGATGGATTTGCCGCCATGGGGCAGAATTCTCCAGGCAAGATGGATGTTCAGGAAGACGAGGGTGAATGATATAACGTGTGTCTGGAAATAGAATAACCCCAGATAAAGCTTCGTGGAAATGTGGTTTCTCTCAATAGCAATTATAAGCACATGGGAGGATAACTTTAAGGTCTTACTATGAGCAAAGGGCGATTAATTCACGAAATTAATTCACACAGGGAAGCACTTGAATATTAGGTAACGGGATATCAAAGAGTATTTACTGGGAAGAGAAATTATGAAATGAAATGAGATATTCAAGTTAAGGAACAGAGAACTGGTAACTCGAATGCCAACAGACATAGTCTACCGTGGGTTGCCTTTGCAATGTGCACTTTGCAGTAATGGCTAGATGATCTGCAGTGTCTTCCTTTTAGATCACACGTGCTCACTTGTGGCTTGGCTGTTTGTAGCCTTGTGGGTTCCAGTTCA
>NC_089785.1:3194318-3234318 GCF_040412425.1 Macrobrachium rosenbergii
CTCCCCAGAAAGTGAAATAAAACCTCATTTATCGGATCAGAAGAACTCCTTTTTATTCGTGTTTGCATGTCTACGTGGACGTCTTTGAGTCTCCTAATTCCTCTTATCAGTGTTGATGATTTTTCCACAATATTTACAGTGAAGAAATCTCAGCCATTATTTTCCTGCGTGTGTGATCTAGAAAAATGTTAAAAAGTCTATCACAAACCTCCCTGAAACGTCGCTCCATGCTAATGCATCTTCAATATGCCGCACTGGTCATTCCGGTAAAATATTTCTTCTTTTTTTTCATGGAAAGACTGACAGCGCTTATGAATCTCTTCCCCTCTTTCTTTTTCCTCCTCCCTCTTTGAGGACACCTGTGCGACCTGCGGCCTTTCATTGTGTTTCGATGTGAGACGCATTAGGAGAGAGAGCGAGGAAAAGCAGCCTCTTCTTTAGTGGGCCTCAGGTCACACTTTGTACGAAGACAGTGACACTTTGATGTTGAGAGCTTTTCGTCTTTTATTTTTTATCTTTTTTTTAATACTACTATACCGTGATTAGATATTGAAGTATTGTGTCGTCTTAATTTTGGCAACGTGAGAGTAAGGAAAAAATTGCAAAAGGAATTGTGAATTTTTCGTTTCTCTGAAAATGTTTCATCTTCAATAAAATGTTTTAAAACAGCGAGAAAATGCTCAGTATTATTTTGGAAAAACTGCCTTGAAAAGATGGCTGAGTTTATTTTTCTGTAAAATAAGATGCTGTGCTTCAAAGAATTCATGTTACCTGTAAAAATCCATAACTGTCAGGAGATTGCTTAAAAACTCTAATGATGAGGATGAAGTGTGACTCTGAATACGAAGACGAGAGAGTGACTTCGTTGGCACAAGTCATCTCATGCCTCTTACGCTTCCCTAATTATTAGATGCCTTTATGGAAGGAATGATGAGGACGTCAAACAAAAGAGACAAGAGATGTGCGGAGTAGCAGTTCATTGCAAAGGACTAAGTGCTGGTTATGAAGAGAGAAGATTAGCTGCTGGTAATAGTGAAGAAAATGAAAAGCGTTTGTTAAAGGGGGAATGTCGAAAGTAGCTGTATTTAAGAGCAAGATGATGAAGACTAACAGAAAGCAGGACGATAGAGCAATGGATGGTGATATTGTCTTTAGAAGAATGAAAAATTGGAAGGCACGATTAGGTTAAGTTACCCAAAACCTAAAAAATTCAACATGAATACTTTAACTGCCAAAGAACAATTTAGATTTTTACGAACTGATAATACACACACACACACACACACACACACACACACACATATATATATATATATATATATATATATATATATATATATATATATATATATATATATATATATATATGCATTGGGACCTGTCCCCCACCGGCTGTCGGCCTAAGAAACAGGAGATCATGCCTGCCCTATGAGCCTACAGAGGCCCAGGGAACTTTTTAACTAATATATATATATATATATATATATATATATATATATATATATATATATATATATATATATATATATAATACTGTATGTATAATATACAATATATATATATAATATATATATATATATATATATATATATATATATATATATATATATATATATATTTATATGTATATACATATATATATATATAAATATGTGTATATATATATATATATATATATATATATATATATATATATATATATATATATATATATATATATATATAGATATATATATATATAGATATATATATATATATATATATATATATATATATATATATATATATATATATATATATATATATATATATATATATATATATATATATATATATATATATTTTATGAATTTTAGGACGAGGAACATCCAAAGCGTATTTTCAACTCTTTATTTTAACGTTTCGGTATTAATCTGGTACCATTTTTAAAAATTCAGCTGAAATGAGTAAAAGACATGGATTTGGTAAAAGTATATACAGTATTAACATTACAAAATACGGTAAAGGTCTAAAATTAAAAGAATAACCTGAAATTTAAACAATTTAAAAAGTTAGGACATGATATAAAACACACTCATATTATATACAATGGAAATGAACTGCTGTCAAGATGTAAAGCTGGCTTATTTAATCTAATCAATATAGATTCTAAAATCCTGAGTTCTTGTTCATTCCTGGACTTTGCCAATATTTAAAAATCCTCTCTGTTTATAGTTACGTGACATAAATTTTTACAGTGGTCTCTTATTGCTGACTGGAGTGGTCTTACCAGTGTTATGGCTGTTCGTGAATTGACAAATCTCTGTGTTGATCGATTCGAAACGAAAGTTTCTTTATTTTAGAACCGATACATTCCAAACTGCACCTGGAACACGTAAATTTGTAAACAACCGACGAACACAGACCACTAGCTTCAAGTCGGTTTGTGGCAGATGCAACTGGAACAGTTCTCTTAGTTCCTTACCTAATGTGTGTTGCACGTATTTAGAGATGTAACGAAACCTAAAATACAATATATTTCTCTCAGGGCCACTGTTTTGATTAATTGGTGTTATTTAAAAATCTACGTACTCAGCCATAAATAAATATTATCACTAAAACCATTAGATTTAAAAGAAGAATGTAAACACTCTACCTCTTTATGAAACAATGAACAGTTTTAGGATAAGTTAAATGCTCGATGTACAAGAGTGGTGATGGCATTTTCGTATTTTTCAAACCAGGCACTTAGAAAATTTAAACGGAATCGGTGAAGGTGGGTTTTCTACATATAGGTACGTTTATTTCAGAATTGTTTTTTTTCAGTATGTAGATCAAAGAATGATATTCTATTATTGACCTCTCTTTCCATCGTTAGTTTTATTTTCTCGTGCTGAGCATTAAGATAGTTAAAGAAGGGCATAACGTGTTCTTTTTCAGAAACCAAGAAAGTATCATCAACATATCGTTTATATATTAGAGGCTTAAATTCTTTTGGGCAATTAAGCAACCACTTTTGTTCGTGGTGACTCTCAAATGTTAGCAAAGGTAGCTGATATAGGGTTACCCATGGATCAACCTTCAATCTGTTTCAAGTACCTGTTGTTAAAGATAAAGAAATTGTCTTCAGTTATTAAGTTCAACAGGTGTTCAAACTCTTTCTTTGACAGGTTTCGAAATGTGTTGTCATTTATTTTCATAGACATAATCAGTGATTGTTTTGAGAGTTTCTTTTATGAGGATGTTAGTGTAGAGAGATTCTGTGACAAAGCTAGTCATGACTGATGTTTCCGGTAGTTTGACATCTGTTGTGTAATAATAAAAAAACCCTTGGAATTTCACAAGCTATATTCATTTACAGACAATCGGTTGATATGACGAATAATGAATTTAGATCATTTGTAATTTGGCGTAGGTCGAATTCATATGTTTTGTTTATTAATCTTAGGCAGACCATACTTTATACCTGGTGAGGTACCTGTTGCATGAAGGTGCTTATATTCGTCTTGTGCAGTAACGTTTTTATATTTTTGTTTTTTAAGTCTTCTGTTTATTTTGCTTCCACTCTTTTTAAAGTTCTTGTCAGAGGATGATCTTAGGGCGGCTTTCAAAAATAGTGTAGTCACTTAAAATATTTTCCATTTTGTTTAAATAACCAAGCTCATTCAGTATTACCACACCTCTGCCTTGTCAGGCCTGGTAACATGTACACTTTCATTGTTACCCAGTTTTTTAAGAGCTTCTTCGTCATTTTCTGTGAACACGTTGTGAACTCTATTCGGGGAATGGGGGAAGTCATGGAAAAAGTAGGAGAAGGCGAAAGAAGATCTAATCTTCCTCATCAGGTGTGATTTATACGACGTCGTCCCTCCCTAATTTCCTTCATTTCAAATCATGCGACAGAATACTCGAGGGAAGCCAATTCTACAACCATTGGCAGAGACAGCTACTCAAGAGAGAGATCAGAGCTAAAGAGAAACAGATTCGACGTTTGGAAGCCGAGAGAAGGCACAATGTTTTCCAACTAAAAAACACTGTATCACATTCTGACTTGAATTTTTTGTTTCATTTTTTTGGACAGAAATATTGTAAAATATAACAAAGATGGCAAACGTATGCAAAAATTGTGTGAGTTAGGCAAATCCTATAAGCGCTGATAGCCAAACGTGTCATTACTCCCATTTCAACTTCTTTCCCATGGCTTGAGAACATACAGTATGTATGTATGAATTGGTATCCGTCTTCTTTCTGTGTACCTTAAATTTTAAATCTTCCCCTTCTCTCTTTACCAGTACATCCAAGATGGAATTTCTTCCTCTTTCTCTTCTCCTAATGTGAACTTGATTTGTCCATTTAGTTTATTTATGTTTTCTAGGAACTCTTGTATTTCTTCGCTTTTTCCCTTATAAATAATCAGGATGTCATCTACTTATCTTACCCATTTGTTGATGTTTAGGTTCCCCGTATTTAATTTACGCACCTCTTCCGTTTCAAACCACTCCATAAAAATGCTATCTAAGATCGGCGAAAGACTAGGACCTGGAGCTACGCCATTTCTTTGTGCGTAATGGTTCCCCCCCCCTCCAACTTAAAACACACTGACCCTGAGGACCGCTGTCAACAATGTTATCAAAACGCCATGACCTAAGTCACATGTATCAACCCCCCCTCCCTATTTTTTTTTTTTTTTTAAGTTCCATCATCTTCTTGATTGGTACGTTGGTAAACAGGGAAGTTGCATTCAAACTCACAATTTTACAATCTTTTACGTTAGTTTTAGAAAATACATCTATAAGGTTCATGTTATGTTTTAGACGCCCTTTTGATACCAACCCCACCCATTTTCCCATTATGTTGGAAAGAAATTTCTCCAGCCTCCTCTGCGGTGATCTGGTCGATGCCACCGTCGGTCTTAGCCGGCACACTTCCGTATGGAACTTTAGACTACCATGAATATATGGGATCTCTGGACTTTCCCTTGATTTTACACTATGTTCTAATTCCTTTCTTTTCGTTTTATCCCGGATTTTTGTAAAAGCTTCACTTACATTTTTATTAAAGTTGCTTTGTACCCCCTTACGCCCGCTTTTTTAGTGCAAACCTCGTGTGTGTTTTCATCATTGAGCAATTGTTCTAACTTGTTCTCGTAATCTTTGGCATCCATTACTACTACCTCCCCCGCTCCCCACTCCTTTGTCTGCCTTGCAAATCTTTATGTCCTTGTATGGCCATTATGCAGAAAGCAGCTTCATCCCCATTTTTGTTCTTATCTAATTCCCTTGAACCTCTGCACATTTCAGTGAAATCGTAATTATCGTTTCCCAATGCAAAAATTAAGACCGTATCCCAACAGTAGCATTTCATCCCCACTTAAAAGTCTCTTAGCAATGTTCTCGACTATATCAAAGTTCCCTTTTTTGACCCATCCCAACATATCGAAAATGGCAACGAGCATTTTCTCTGCATGCACATACCTTTACATAACCTTCAATTCCTTTAAAAACGTTGTTCAAAGCTGGTGCCTCCGTATATCACCAGTTCTCGTGTAAGTGAAATATAATAAAGATGCTAACTTCAAAAGAAATTAGTACATACAAAATACAGTTATACCAAATTGATTAGTTTCTTGAGAGAAGGTGTCAATAATTTAATGTTTTTATTTTTTATTATTTAGCGTCATTTAGAAAAATATTTTTACTGCCAGTGCGTTAACTTTCTTAACGAAAAGCATTAAAAAATGTTTCTTAATTATTAAATTGTCATACGAAGACATAATGAAAAGGCAAAACATAAATTCACCTAATATTATGAATTGTAACTTTTAAAACAAGTATAATCACTCAATGTTTAATACCCTACAAAAAAAAACCAGCTCCAATCTGGTACCTGAAACCAACATTTATACCTCCGTTACTACTAAAAATTAAATAACTTTATCAAACTCTGTTCACAACCACAAGCTAAGTCCACAGTCAGTGGAATAGCTCTCAAATAATATTAATAGTGCAAAAATCAATTCATGGGGAAAACGAAACACCACAAAAACACTTAAATTTAATACAAAAATATGCAGATAGAAGTTATTCCTGAACCTCAGAATACAATTATTAATGAACACCAATCAACCTGAAAGATTTGTAAACCAACACACTTACCCAATTAAGACAGAAAAAGGCAAAGATACATCCACAAAGATAAGGGGGTTCAGATAGGAGAAGGTATTCGGAAAGTAAGAACAACCTATCAATTACAAACTAATTAATCTAATGATAATTTCCCTCCTCCGAAACAGTGGAGCAGTAGCCGTGATCTCCTTAATCATATATTGCTGTCCTCCGTAACACTGGAGTTATAGCCGTGATCTTTTTAGATACTTATATGTCTCTGCGTCCAGAGACAAAAGTGAGGGGGCGAAGTGGTGAAGGCAAATGAATATAATTAGGGTACTCGATAGGACCCATCCAACAGCGATCCTACGTCCACAAGGATGATTCTCCAGGAAACCAGGGACGTCCAAATGAGACCAATCAAAATACAATATAAAGTAAAAAAGAACATAAAAACCTAAGTTAACTGCAAAAGAGCAATGACTAAGTAATGGAAATCACATTACTAAACAGGAAATCGTCAAATAAAACCACTACAAGGAAGATAGATGCACAAAGAGAGAGAGGGAAAAAACAATGAATATTCAAAATAATAAAAGTATTCAATGTAGTACAAAATACTGGAGAACCTACTGTTGTATTTGTAGTTAAATGACAATTGGGCGAGTTAGAAGACTGCGAATGGAGGGTGAAATGGTGCTTGGAGAAAAACAAAAGAGAAAGACCAAACTATTAAATGAACAGTGGAACCAGAGGTAGTTTGGGAATTGAGTGTTGGTGATTGTTCTATTTAATATGGAGGACTCCACAAAAGAGGAAGCGAATGGCTTTATTTTTGTTTGTCAGTATTTGAAAATCACTGTATTGTATGTGATGGTATGCAAGATAGCATGAAGTCTAATGGCGCTATTTTCTTTTTGCTTAAAGCTAAAAGCTGTACGGTGGCACAACTTTACCTCTATGAGAGTCGATGCGCACCTTAAGTAGGCGTTTAGTACATCACATGAGCCCCAAGAGTACATTTAGGAACTTAATTAAACATAACGCTCAATACTGGTACGCATCTACTCGGGAGGTGTCTTCACGCGGAACAGTCTTCGATTGCAAGAGGTTATTAAAGTAAATCTAGAGTCAACTTATACGGATACAGATGGCTCAAAGAGTGACAATAATTTTTGTGTGATTGGGACAGAATCATATATGTATGTATAAGGTATATGCATATATGTATGTATGTACTGTATGTATGTATATGTGTGTGTACGTGTGTGCATATAGCCATATCTTCCACAATCAATATTATCATTCTTTACTCCATCTTCTTGGTTTCTGTTACAGACTTCCCACCACATCTTGTAGTAAGTACAGCATGGTCAGCATTCTTTCTTTCAACCACTATGTACTACCACCTATTGCTGATTGACAGAACATCCTTTGCAATCAGCAGCCACTCCACACTTCTCCTGTCTTCCTTTCTTTGACCTCTCGCGTGTCATTCATTCCATCAAAGAATAAATAATCAAGTACGCGTACATAAAAGTATTATTAGACGTGCGCCAGGGAATATTTCTCGCCTTCATATTTCAAACCCACACTCCTCTTCATCATAAAAACTTAATCACTCTCTTGGTAGTTAAATATCTCTTATTTTACTCAACAGTCCTCTCGACCATCTTTTCGAGATTTTTTACAAAATAATGCTGTGTGTTACAGTTCCACATTTTCTGTTGCTTCCAGAATTTTATTAAATATGGAACATTTTCAGAGGTTCGAAAAAGCATTCACAATTACTTCTTTACAAGGTCAGAAAGTCTGTCATTTTCCTTTATTCTCAAGTTACTAAAAATTAAAATAAAATAATTAAATATTTAATCACAGCTTTGTACGTCTTTTAAAGAAAAACATCCAAAAGCTCTGGCATCAAAGTGTCATTGTCTTGGTACGAAGTGTGACCTGAGGGCCATTGAAGAGGAGGCTATTTCCCTCGCTCTCTCCTAATGCGTCTCACATCGAAGCACAATGAAAGGGGCACTTAGGTCCTTTTAGGTGTCTTCTATTCAAGAGAGAGAGAAAGGAAAGAGGAAGATTCATAAAGCGCTGTCAATCTTGCCTAAAGAAAAAAAGAAAAAGGTCACTGGAAGACCAGTGCGGCTTAAACGAAGATGCATTAGCGATGAGCAACGTTTCGGAGAGATTTATGATTCTTCTCTCAACGCATTCTTTTTTTTAGATCCTCCAGGAATAATGGCTGAGATTTCTTTAATGTACATATTGTGGAAAAATCATCCAACAAAAAGATATGTAGAAGCGTGATGCAAAACACACGACCAGGCACACACACAAGTAAAATGAAAAGCTATTCCTGGTCCAGTGAAACGTTTGACCTTTACAGCGAGGTTGGGAACAAATGCATGTAATCAGAACTCATAGAAGTAGCCTGGGTGTTTCTTCTCATATTTATTCCCAAGGTTTCCGAAATGTGATCTTCCAAATCTCGACAGTTTTTGGATGAGCAACTAAAAAATGACATACAATAGAATCCGGATTGTGAATCATATTCCACTACGTCTCATCTAAATTCATAGTCGATATCCCTTTGATTTTAATGAGCCTCCTCCGGCTGCTTCTTTTTCTTGAACGGCTTATTTCTTCATTGATTTTAGCAGATGTCAAAACTCATTATGGAATTAGTCGTTCAAGATAAACTATGAGCAATAATTAGGCTCCTGACTTTATATGCATACATTCATGCAAAAGGAGAGAGAGAGATATAAATTCAATCGAAAAAATTATTGTTAGCTGACATCTCCCAAAGCGGTCACTGTGAATGAATTGGTGCGGCTCACAGCTCGTCTTCTGGGTCCTTGGATTGTCCCTGCCCTACCACCCAGCAATCCGCCGAGCTGTCAAAGGGTCAGCAAAAAGTGTGTAGGAACTAACAACATCATCCCATGAAAACTTGTCGAGTAACTAAAAGAGTGAACCCCTTTGGCATCACCTCATCTGTAGTGGAAAGAGGAAATTGAGTGATCTTTTTAAAAACATACATACACACAATATATATATGTGTATGTATATATATATATAACTATATATATATGTATATATATATACATATATATAACCATATATATATATATATATATATATATATACTATATGTTACAGTCAACAGTAATCAGTCATACGTAATGACTGAAATTTCAGTCATCCGCGCGTAATGCATAGGGACATTTGATCCCCCAGGGCTGAAGTACTAAATACGGCGAAATGTTTGACCCCGGGACTGAGTACTAAACCAGCGAAACAGTGTAGGTGACTCACTGTTTCGCCGTGAATTAAATACTGGCTCCTGGGGATCAAATATTTCCTAAAATGCATTCTGGCGTGATGACTGAAATTTTCATTCATTACAACGTATTATTTATTACACATATTGACTGTAACATATATATATATATATATATATATATACATATATACTCGTATATATATATATATATATATATATATATATAATATATATATATATGTATAATATATATATATATATTTATATATATATGACTATTTATCACATCACCGTGATTCATATACAATCAGAAAGCTACAAACGTCCTTTAATATCCAATTCACTCTACCTGGAAGTATTATATTTTCATATATGTTACCGAAGGAATTTTAGTTGATAATAAGTCCATCCCGGTAAATTCGAACCAGCGACGGACGAGGAATCAGGACTACAGTGACACACTAACGCAGTCAGCCACAAGAGAGGTATAAGTGAATACCATCTCCCATCAACTCACCGGTCGAACTCAGGTGTTTTGCGTTTGGAGACGATATCCACCCACCTCTGCCATGTTGACCGTGTAGTGCGTTTGTCGCACATAGCCATATTATGACTATTTATCACATCACCGTGATTCATATACAATCAGAAAGCTACAAACGTCCTTTAATATCAATTCACTCTACCTCAGGTAATATATTTTTCATATATGTTGCAGAGGAATTTTTAGTTGATAATAAGTCCACCGTCCGTAGGGGTCGAACCAGCGACAGGCGAGGAATCGGAGCTACAGTGACACTGCAGTCAGTGCAAGGAAATTATCAGTAGATACCATCTCCCATCAACTCACCGTCGAACTCAGGTGTTTTGCGTTTTGGAACGATATCACCACCTCTGCCATGTTGACCGTGTGATGGGCATGCATGCGTAGCCATATTATGACCTATTTATCACATCACCCACGCTGATTCTCATATACAATCAAGCTACAAACGTCCTTTAATAACCAATTCCTCTACCTCGGAGTAATATATTTTCATATATGTTGTTACGAAGAAATTTTAGTTGATAATAAGTCCACGTCCACGTGAGGTCGAACCAGCGGCGGATGAGGAATCAGGACTACAGTGACCATATGATCGGCCACAAAGGTATAAGTGAATACATCTCTCCCACATCCAACTCACCACGTCAACTCAGGTGTTTGTTTGGGTGTCCATCCACCCACCTCTGCCATGTTGACCATTGTAGTCGTTTGTCATACGTATACATGTTATGACTATTATCACATCACCGTGATTCATATACAGTCAGAAAAGCTAGAAACAAATCCTTTAATATCAATTCCTCTACCTCGGTATATATTTTCATGTATATTTTGATTTTTAGTTGATAATAAGTCCACCGTCCATTAGAAGAGGTCGAACCAGCGCGGACCAGGAATCAGGACTACCGGTGACACACTAACGATCCGGCCACAAAGGAGGTATAAGTGAATACCATCTCCCATCAACTCACCACGTCCCGAACTCAGGTGTTTCGCGTTTGGAGAGCGATATCCACCCACCTCTGCCATATTTGACACGTGTAGTGCGTTTTGTCATGCCATTAGCCATAATATGACTATTTATACATCACCGTGATTCGCGCCAATCAAAGCTACAAACGTCCTTTAATGTCAATTCACTCTACCTCAGAGTAATATGTTTTCATATATATATTTACCGAAGGAATTTTTAGTTGATAATCGAGTCCACCGTCCCGTGGGGTCCAGACCAGCGATGGACGAGGAATCAGGACTACCAGTGACACACTAACGGTCGGCCACAAGAGAGGTATAAGTGAATACCATCTCTACATCAACTCACCCGTCGAACTCCAGGTGTTTCGTTTGGGGCGATATCCACCCACCTCTGCCATGTTGACCGTGCCGTGCGTTCGACAGGGTGAGTTGATGGGAGATGGTAATTCGCGCTGCCTCTCTTGTGTTTCGACTACATTAATCATGTCACTAGTCTGATTCATCCGTCTTTGATTCGGCGCCTGGGGGCTTTAACCATCAACTAAACCGCCGTGCTTTGCTTATATGAATATATTACTTCGAGTAAATAGTGAACTATTAGGACGTTTGCTACTGACTTTATGGTCACGGTGATGTGACAAATAGTCATAATATAACACGTGAATTAACACTGCTACACAATCGCGCCTCTTTTGAAGTAGTGAATATCATCTCCCAGCATAAGCCTACAATTCGCTTTGAAACGAGACCAGTAATGAAATAATATTACTATACCTCTCTTGTGGCGACTGCGACCAATTGTGTGCTATAGTCCTGATTCACTTAATCGTCGCTGGTTGAAGCTTATGAAGACGATGAACTTGTATCAACTAAGAACTACATGACCAACATATATGAAAATATATTACTTCCGAGCAGAAACGAGCCGAATATTGGGAACGTTTGCCTTTCACGATTGTGCTATAGTCGCGTGATGAAATAATTCATAATATGCTGCGTCGCGACAACGCACTACACGCGTCAGCATAACGAGAGAATGAGTGTCTGTCTCCAAACGCAAACACTGAGTTCGGCTGTAATTGATGAGAGATGTGTTCATGCTACTGGCTCTTTATGACGACTTCTGCGTGTGTCACTGGTCTGATTCCTGGGTCCGCTGGTTTCGACTACGAAACGATGAACGTATCAACTAAAAGTCCCCCTTCATTATATATGAAAATATATTACTTCCAGTCGTCGTCAGTCTTAAGGACGTTGCCAACTTTCGGTATAACAGTCACGGTGATGTGATAAATGGTCATAATATGGCTACGTCGACAAGCACTGCGGTCAACATGGCGGTGGGTGGATACTCGTCTCCAAGCGCCAAAACACCTGAGTTCAGCGGGTGAGTTGATGGGAGATGGTATTCACTTATACCTGTCTTGTGGCCGACTGCGTTAATGTTTCACTGTGGTCTGATTTCCTCGTCCCGTCGTAGTTTGTTACTTGGAATGATGGACTTATTATCAACTAAAAATTCGCTGGTAACATATATGAAAATATAATACTTCCAGTAGAGTGAATGGATATTGAGGACGTTTGTAGCTTTCTGATTGTATATGAATCACGGTGATGTGATAAATAGTCATAATATGACTCGTGCGACAAAGCGCGCTACACTGTCAACATTGCGAGGTGGGTTGGATATCGTCTACAAACGCAAAGCACCACAGGTTCGACGGGTGAGTTGATGGAGATGGTATTCGCCACCTCTCTTGTGGCCGACTGGTTAGTGTGTCACTGTAGTCCTGATTCCTCGTCCGTCGCTGGTTCGACCCCACGGGACGGTGGACTTATTATCAGCTAAAAAATTCCCCTTCGGTAACATATATGAAAATATATTATTTCCGAGGTAGAGTGAATTGGATATTAAAGGACGTTTGTAGCTTTCTGATTGTATATGAATCACGGTGATGTGATAAATAGTCATAATATGGCTACGTGCGAAACGCACTACAGTCAACATGGCAGAGGTGGGTGGATACTCGTCTCCAAGCGCCAAAACACCTGAGTTCGACAGGTGGGTTGATGGGAATGGTATTCACTTATAATACCTATCTTGTAGCCCGGCTTCAAAATTAGTCCTGTAGTCTGATTCCTCGTCCATCGCTTCTGGTTCGACCACGGGACGGTGGACTTATTATCAGCTAAAATTCCCCTTTGGTAACATATATGAAAATGTTGCCGGTAGAGTAAATTGGATATTAAAGGTTGATTTGCCCAGCTTTCTGGTGTATATGAATCACGGTGATGTGATAAATAGTCATAATATGGCTACGTGACAAACGCACTACACGGTCAACATGTGAGGTGGGTGGATATAAGTCTCCAAGCGCATAAAAACACCTGAGTTAAGCGGGTGATTGATGGGAGATAGTATTCATATACCTCTCTTGTGACGACTGCGTTGGTATCACTGTAGTCTGATTCCTGTCCGTCGCTGGATTCCATTGCAGGTGGTGGACTTATTATCAACTAAAAATTCCCCTTCGGTAACATATATGAAAATATGTACTGAGGTAGAGTGAATTCTGGATATTAAAGGACGTTTTATTAACTTTCTGATTGTATATGATCACGGTGATGTGATAAATGGTCATAATATGGCTCGCGTCGCCAGCGCTACTCATCTCCACATCAGGTGGATATGATGCTCAAACGCAAAACACCTGAGTTCGACAACGGTTGATTGATGGGAGATGGTATTCACTTATACCTCTCTTGTGGCCGACTGGTTAGTGTGTCACTGTAGTCCTGATTCCTCGTCCGTCGCTGGTTAGACCCCACGGGACGGTGGACTTATTATCAACTAAAAATTCCCCTTCGGTAACATATATGAAAATATATTATTTCCGAGGTAGAGTGAATTGGATATTAAAGGACGTTGTATTTCTGATTGTATATGAATCACGGTGATGATAAATAGTCATAATAGCAGCTCGTGCGACAAAACCTTTACGTCAGCCTGGCGGTGAGTATCTCGACAGTTTTGGATGAGCAGCTTCAAAAATGACTATACAATAGAATCCGGATTGTGAATCATCGTCTTTTTCGTCTCATCTAAATTCATAGTCGATATCGCCGATTGTAATGAGCCTCCTCCGGCTGCTTCTTTCTTGAACGGCTTATTTCTTCATTGATTTTGGCAGATGTCAAAACTCATTATGGAATTAGTCGTTCAAGATAGAAATACAGGCAGTAATTGCGAACAAAACATAATGCATACATGCATGCAAAAGTGAGGAGGATATAAATTCAATCGAAAAGATTATTGTTAGCTGACATCTCCCAAAGTGGTCACTGTGACTGAATTGGTGCGGCTCACAGCCCGTCTTCTGGGTCCTTGGATTGCCCCTGCCCTACCACCCACCAATCCGCCGAGCTGTAAAAGGGTCAGCAAAAAGTGTGTAGGGCTAACAACATCATCCATGAAAACTTGTCGAGTAACTAAAAGAGTGAACCCCTTTGGCATCACCTCATCTGTAGTGGAAAGAGGAAATTGGTGGAAATAACACACACAAAATACATATATATATATATATATATATATATATATATATATATATATATATATATATATATATATATATATATATATATATATATATATCCACACTTTGTCTTACTTTTAAATTAAGGTTAGTAACCAACTTGATACTGAAAAATATATGTAAATAGAGGAAGGACAGACAAATAGGGGCAAATACTATTATTACGATAAAAAAAACTATTTCAGGAATTATTTAAAAACTAAACTTGGTGTGGAAAAATACAAGGTCGTACAAAAAATCTCGCTTAATTAATCAAGAGTGGTTTCAATGTAATTCATTACTTTGGCTAAGTAATTCATTAAATTGAAATGAATGGAAGTCATAGTGTTATATTTTGGACTGTAACGTAATCAGTAGGGACAAACATTTGTATATAACTATTTCATAGTTCAACGTCTATTAACATATATTGTGATTTACTGAGGTTGAAGGTAATTATAGGCTTTCAGTATTACATATCTGCTTTATTGTGAGCCAACAATCAGATATAGAAGGAATAATTTTCATGAATACACTTTTTATTTGATTCAAATAAAAAAACCCGCTGTCTTTTACAGATATTCATCGCGTTGAGTTTACGCAGATCATCTTTGTGTCTATATTTGTCTTTCACAATACTTGTTATATTCTATAGTATTTTTAAAAGCAAAAAAAAAATTAACTCTAAAATCTAGGGAAGCAGAGAATGCAGCATGAATGGAATGTGGATTGGCCGAGAATTGCATCTCATGACACGGTCAAGAATATCTAAAGAACAGCCAAAGAATTTGAGAGCTTCTCAGCTTAAAAAACTGGGGTGAAGGTTTGCAAGTACAAGAAAATGGAGCAGTGAATTCCAGAATGAAATAAGACAATGGCTGACCCCTACTGATATTGAGAGCAATCTTGCTGATGTTGGTTTGATGAGAGAAGAACTGAAACAGAAAGAGTAACTCAAGAAAGACAATAGGAAATCTTCTGATTATCTGGACTGGACTGGTAGTGAAAAGGAAATAAAGTTCTCAAACTTTTGTATGAAAAGATTGTAAAACAACACGTTAGTGACCAGAGCACCTAATTCGGTAGTGTTATGAGAAAGGAGGAGGCGAAGGTGTAGAAGGCAATAAAGGTGAGAAGTGGAGAAGGTATTGGAAATGGTCTGAACATGTAGGAAACCTGAGTTCATGCAAGATAGTGGTGCGTTGTTGTTATTGTTGTATGAAGCGGCTATTGCTGTGAGAGCTTCTCTGGAGTTTCTGTAGTTATAATCAGAATCTGACAGTGGACATTTTCTCGTATGACCTCGGGTGACTCCCCGTAAAGCCTATGTTTAATATCTCTGGATCCTGTTTAATATTCCTCGTTGGACGAGTCGGTATGGTTCTCGGTGTCACTCTTCTAGGCCCGAGTTCAAGTCCCCGGCCGGCCAATGAAGAATTAGAGGAATTTATTTCTGGTGGTAGAAATTCATTTCTCGGCATAATGTGGTTCGGGTTCCACAATAAGCTGTAGGTCCCGTTGCTAGGTAACTAATTGGTCCTTAGTCACGTAAAATAAGTCTAATCCTTCGGGCCAGCCCTAGGAGAGCTGTAAATGGGCTCAGTGGTCTGGTTAAACTATGATATACTAAACTTTTTTTTGTTTAATATTAACATATTTATACGCTTGAAATCACCATGACACGAGATGTATATATAAACAGACGTACCACAGGGAAAGTGGAGCACTGCGTATAAATCCTGATGCCTTAGATATAAAAACCGAACCGGACAGTATTTGTATCCGGTATTTAAATTTCTGCGTGCGTGTGTATGTGAATGTCTGTGTGGGTGTCTGCGCATGCACGCGTGTGGATAAGAGGAGCATATGTTGAGCTTATTGTTCATTAAAATGGGGAGCTTCTAAGTCTTTAATATACAGGGTGAGTAAAATTGCAGGGATCGTTAGCGTCAGAAGGAAGGGTGTAGAATATTTACGGTGAACATAAAGGATCTGAAACTGTAGAGTTTCTTGCAGTGGGATTTGAATGTTACAATTAAAGCAGCAATTTCTGCAGTTGTCTCTTGTGCAAATAATCTGTTCGAATGTTGGGGAAAAGGTGATAAAATTTTTGCATTGTCATTAATTATTCCTACTACCAGTAAAGCTTTACTTGTTTTCTGCTTCAAACTTTTGTTACTGAAACTCAGTTTTACAATTTCTGCAAAGACATTATATATATATATATATATATATATATATATATATATATATATATATATATATATATATATATATATATATATATATATATACTGTATATATATATATATACACACACACACACACACACACACACACATATATATATATATATATATATATATATATATATATATATATATATATATATATATATATATATATATATATATAAAACATTGATGATCTGCTAGCAACTTGGTTTATTAATTATACACCAAGTTAGAATATACAATTCCATAATTTTTAGGGCCAACTCTTTCTGCTGAGTGAATCAGACCTACATATTATATGAGGTATCTTCCTCGAATATATACTTGTAATACACGCTAACAGTTCTTTGGCAAATTATAAAATATTTTCTACGAAAGTCTCAGTTCGCTACGAGCCACAGAAATAACGAAATTTTACGAGTATGTAACTCCACCCTTTGCGGAAATTAATCCCTTTGGGAATAACATTCATCTTTCAATATGCGAAATCCTTCTGACCCAATTAACTCCGCTGCAATACTGAGATTAAACCTGGGAGCTGGATGTAATAAAACGAGGATTACGCCGATGCTTAGGTTCCCGGACGTCGATTTTTACGACCCTCCTGCAATAAATCCTTGCTTCTTTTGCGACTGTGTCTGAGATAAAATTGTAATTCAGGAACCAGATAGATCGACGGATAGATAGACAGGGCCAGAGAGTTTTCACACTTATTGCTTCGTGTTTCATATTATCAGAATTTGCTTTACTAATTTTCAACATTCACTTGTTTTCAGTATAAAGGAGACTACGACATAAAACTGTGGGTTTATTGTTGTAACTTTGATCATTGATTTACATTACTATGATTTCAAACGCATCAAACTTTAAAAAATATACGAGCAAACACTGGAAAAAGTTGTGACATAAAATGTTTCTTGTCCAAATATTTACTCTGAAACCTTTGACCTCGCTAAAGACCATAACACGTCTCAGTGGTTACGTTTCTCTTATAGTTTGCATATTCTCAGGCTAATTAAGCAACGACAAGTACGTGCAGAAGTGCTTGGGATAAATGTAAGTTTATGAATGGTATGAAACAGAAGGTTGACCTAACAATAACTTGTTAACTTGTACTCAACATTAAAAGCCATCGGTATTTAGGCTTGATATTTAGGGATCGTTTCAGATAGCAAATCAGTAATTGTATTTATGGATTCAAATATTCAAGGTTCATGATGGTAGATATGTTGCTTGTGCTTAATTATATTAGTTATAATGGCACAAAAGAGACGGAATCTAATTAAATGAAATGTTAAAAAAAAAAGTCATTTTTGCGTTGCTTATTGGGCCTATGTGAAAAATCTTCCTCGTATGGTAATTCTGAAATAAGTAGGACTGACGAAAATTAAATTGTATTTAGTGGAAGTAGATGGATACCCTGTCATTTCAATATAACTAGATTAAGTTGTGAATGTAGAAATCACTCTCAAACTTAAAGACTGTGTAATTTTTTTCCCTCAAATTAAACCCGGAAAGACTACTAAAGATCGTGTTTCCTGATCATTTAATGGCTCTATACTGGAAAAGACATCTGTTATGATGTTATCAGTTAAGGGCAGTAACCATGATGGTCGTTAATGGCGCCGTTTCAAACTAAACTTCGAGGTCCGTCATCTTCAGTTCTTACTTCTAGAAGGAATTATTCGTAAAGTCTGTTAGAATCTGTCTTTGTAGGAGTCTAGTTAATATGAGTAAAAAAAATTTAATGTTCACTCTGTTATTAACTTAGTACGGAATGGAAATCAAATGACAACAACATTCATACAAACTTAAATATCCTATTGTCATTTTTGTCAGACTGAAAATAATAAAAAAAATTGCTACATTTTATGCGTTTAAAAATAATCTTAGGTCATCAAAGTCCACAATTGCTCTCCGAACGACAATTACGTAGATTTTTACGCTGCGATAAACATGAGGATTTTAGAGTCTCAAATCACTGGGTATTAGTAGAAAACTATAGTAATGAACACGAAATTCCCCCAAAATATGATGATATTCAGTTGTCTTTATATGCAGTCGAGGTTTTAGGGAGGTTATTAGCTCTGTTATTCACAAGAGAATCGATAAATGGTTTTGTGCCGTCGAGCGATAGTCGACAGAGCGGCCGATCGTTCGACGATCGTTTTTGGACGTGTGCGATCGGCATTGACCGATCAGAGCGTTATTTTGTTGACGTTTCTCCTGGAATAGTGTTATCATTATGTGATGTATATCCCTTTTTTTTTCTATATCAAATTTAATTGCGGCCGCTCAAGTGATTTCATTTGGAGGGATATTAGGCCCTGTTAGAAATTGCCACAAAATTCTTAAATGTCAGTCATCCAGGTAAGACCTGGTATTCTGAGAAACCATCAGCGTTGGTATTATGGAAGTGAGCGTTGCTGCTGACTGTAAACCAAGGGATTTTACTTATCAAAATGATAATTATAATTTGGACTACCATTAAATATTATATTGAATGTGTACTTTCATTTTACAGTAACAATCATATGACGTTTTTGATACTTTTTTCCCACCAAAGCCCGCTTTGAGGCATACATGAACAATCATTGTTATTTTAAATGTGTACCATTTTACTTATTTATTTATTTATTTATCTAATAATTTATTTTGTATTCATCTGTTTATTTGATTGTTTATTTTTTGGCTATTTTATGTTTGGCCCAGTTCTTACTGACCTGCATATCAGGTCTGCTCTGGAATTTTGTCGGTCTTCGGCTGAAGACAAACCCGTCCATATTTCTCAGGAACAATTAAGCGTGGTTTTACTGTTTCATAGAAAACATTCAGAATTAATGCTAATGTTCATCTAATTATGGGACTAAATCGTACTTTGCCAAAAATGCCATCCGGCTCCATCACACACACACACACACACACAATGATACAAATCAAAATTTGATTGTGACAATTCACGTAACTTGGCATGTTGTTGTAAGCAAATTGTGCTAATCTATAGTGCTTTGCTAAACCTTTTCATGAACCAATCGGAATTTATAGATAACCCTCGAGAAAATATAACGGATAAACAATTACAAAACATGGGGTTTGCCTTTGGCGACCAGAGTTAAAGCTGGCAGAGTTTAGATCTTATGCATGTACAGTCTCTCCTACTCTGCTAATGATGAGAAACACATATTGAATAAAGCAAGAGCCACAGTTACAAGGTATGACATTTAAGGCTGAACTCCCTTAGCTGACGTTCGATTCCTGTCATTTAGCCAATTACCTCCAACTCTGCCTCTTGCTCAACAGACAAAAGAAATTTGTGTTGAATTGAGGTTTTCGCTTGCATCTCTTTCTAAGTGCTTTATATTTTACATAAAACTACTCTTTATATACTGTATATATATATATATATATATATATATATATATATATATATATATATATATATATATATATATATATATATATATATATATATATATTATATTATATATTATATATATATATATATATATATATATATATAATATATTTATAAGAAGCGTTTATATAAGCATAATTTCAAGAAAACGGAAAAAATAATATTTTTCACTGAGAGTGTCAAGCACCAAAAGTCGCCTCCAAATGGAAAGAGCATTTTCATCGAAAAAGTGAACGAAAGAAAATATTTAGAAAATAACTCTACAAATTCCCATACATGTCAAGGCTATTTGAAGCGATAAAATGTAACGGGAAGTTCATCAAGAAAGTTCCTATCTGAAATTCACTCGAGGAAGTGTAGCCATTTTGGGACAACGGCTAAAACAGTCTCTGCCCGAAGCGGAATTCCGCAAAGTTCGGGAGTTGTGGCATTCCCTGTCCCTGCCCAGACTTTAATTTCTTCTAAAGTGGAATATCCTGAGGCTAGAGAGAGAGAGAGAGAGAGAGAGAGAGAGAGAGAGAGAGAGAGAGAGAGAGAGGTCATTTGTACTTCCTTTATTGGAATACTGTTCCCTGGTGTGGATGTCTGCTTCTGCCAGAAATTTATCTTTTTTAGTGATTCGTGGTGGTAGGTTTCTGTTTTCTAATAATAGGACCAGTTATGACTTGTTTGTCACTTTTTCATAAGTTGCATTTCAACAGAGATCTTTCACATTCACAATTGATCCCTGATCCCCTTTATCTGCCGAGAGCAACCAGATTCACTGAACAGCAGCACCAATATGCAGTAAATGTGCTTCGCTGTTGAACTTCTCAGTTCCAGAGGTCCTTTATTCCTCACACCGTTGGACTGTGGAACAGCCTCCCTGAGGACGTCATGCAGTTGGAACTTCTGAAGTTCAAGCGAAAATGCAATGCATTACTACCCTAACACTGCTCTTCTAGCATTTTAATACATTATTATCTATTTATCTATGTATTTTTTTTCTTTTTCAATAAGTGGGATCTTTTCTTTCTGTATTTCCCTTTGCTTCCTCTTAGTTCTTCCTAATGAACACTGTAAGGCGAGATACGACTAAGATACAGAGATTTCAGTTTACTGATTTATTTACAAAACTTTCACACAGGTCAGTAGCTCGTGCGAGCCACAACGTAGCTCCCGACCTCTGACAGGTCGAGAAAGGAATTAAATTCAAGCAGTTGTGTTTGTTCACGGACAGAAATATACATACGAACTGATACAGAACATTTGACTGAAGATCATACATAAATGGCTGGAAAGCTGGCATAATAATACATATAATGGTAATAATACGTAGATCGTGACAATAATGACAATGGAGATATATGTACAAAAAATGTACAAGAGAAGTTGTGTTTCTGTCGACCACTTGGTTTCTCTCATGGGTTAGTCATTGCGAGATAAAGGAGATTTTTATTGTAGGTGTGTGTAGGCATGCACGCATGGGCGATACAGCCCCCCCACCCCCAAGAGAGGCCTACAGCTATAGGACAGTGTCTTGTATGTACGTGGGTTCCAGACAATCAGTGGAAACCCACGTCGTTCTTCCATCTACTGTCATCAGTATGCCTTGGGTCGTCCCTGGAGGATGTGGTGCGGTCCTGAGTGGGCTGGGGAAAGGGGTGTTCTGTGTTCGTCTACCCGTACGAATGCATATTTTATGTTCTGCAGATCGTTGGGGACCTACACCTTTCTGTTCGCATGGTAGGTCGCCTTTGCTGTCATTATTCTCTCTATCATTTTTCGAGTGTCAGATGGCGAAGTCAGATTTGTTTGTTCTTGGAAGATGTCTGCTGGCAACATCAACGCTTGGGTGTACAGGACTTTTGGTGGAGATGCTTTGAATACTGCGTGCGGCATCGTTCTCAGGCCGAGTAGGACCCAAGGTAATTCCTTCCTCTAGCTCCCTCCCTGGCACCTGGCGGTGAATGATGTTTTTAGTGATTGGTGCAGCCTCTCGATGATGCCATTTGCTTCGGGGTTGTAGGCCGTCTTTTGTGTTATTTTCGTCCCCAGACTATCGGTGAGGGCGATCCACAATGCGGATGTGAAGTTGGCTCCTCTGTCGCTGGTGGTGATCTGGGGGACTCTGTGCCTACTAACCAAATGTATTAGGGCTTTTATGCAGCTCTCCACCATCTGCTGTCATATTGGTATTGCTTCTGGCCACCTGGTGTTCCTGTCTATGATGGTAAACAGGTATCTGTACCCCTGTGGGGGCGGGGGCGGGGGGAATCCCGCTATGTAGACGTGTATGTGGATGAGTCAACTGTTCGTTGTTTAGAACTCTTCTATCCTGCTTTCGAAGTATCTTGTGACTTTTGACATCTGGCACAGGATACATTCTCTTGTCGGCGTTTTTATGTCTTTCCTCATTCCCCACCAGATGTTTCATTTTGCTATGGTTCGGGCAGCTGATCGGCCCAGTGGGTGGGATAGGCTTTGGGCAAGAATGGAGGCTTTCCTTCTTATGGGCGAGGGCGGTCAGTACTCATTTCGCAGGTGATGGTCACCGTTCTGCTGTTGATTGACAGGTTGCTCCATATGAGGTTGGGGTTGGTCCGCCACATTCGCTGTAGGCCCGCATCATCCTTCTGCTCATCTGCTATCTCGGGATAGGTTAACCCGAGCTGCATGGTGTTGACACAGTTTCTCGATAATGCACCCGCCACAGTGTTCACTGAACCCTTCAGGTACTTGATGGTGCAGGGGTGCTCAGCTATCGCTGACAGCTGCCGTTGTTGTCCCGCTGACCATGCATCTGCTGACTTTGTGAAGGTGTGCACCAGTGGTTGATGGTCCGTCTGCACCATGAACTGTCGTCCCTCGATCGTGTGGCAGAAGTGGCAGACTGCTTTGTAGACTGCAAGGAGCCCCCTGTCAAATGTTGAATACTTTTGTTCCGCTACCATTAGCTTTTTATTGAAGAAGGCCAGCAGGCAACGACCATCATCAGTGTCCTGCTCAAGTATGGCGCCTATTGCTGTATTGCTTGCGTCGGTCGTCAGAGTGAGGGACCTATGGGGTAAAGGGAAGATTAGTGTTGTTGCAGAGGTTGCTGCTTCTTTTGCTAGAATAAATGCTTTATCTTGATTTTCTGCCCAAGTTAGATTCTTTTTATTTCCTTTAAGACATTCATATATGGGGCTAATTAGTTTTGCAATGTTAGGTATAAAGTGATGGTAATAATTTATTAAGCCTGAAAATTCTTGTACTGATTTCACTGTTGTTGGTTTGGGAAAGTCAGTTATTGCTTTCACTTCTTCTGGTAGAGGTTTAATGCCTTCCAGGCTCACTTGGTGTCCCAGAAACTCTACCATTTTCTTTGCCCATTCATACTTGTCTCCCCGCACTATGAGTCCATTTTCTTTTACTCTTTGTAGCACTTTCTTAACGTCTTTGAGATGTTGTTTTAAGTTTGGGCTGAAGATTAGTATGCTGTCAATGTGAACACACAGAATGGAGGGTCCCTGAACAGTTTTTCCATGAGTCTCTGGAATGTTGCCCCTGAGTTATGGAGGCCGAAACAGCTGTAATTGAATGTATAGGTGCCGAAGGGGGCGTTGATTGCAGTCTTCTCGATATCTTCTTTTGCCACTGGGACTTGGAAATACCCTTTTAGCAGATCTGTTTTTTGTGAAGATTTTTGCTCCGTTCATCTGGTTGGTTATGCCTGCTATATTTGGTAGTGGGTATTGTTCTGGTTTTGTTTTGACATTTAGTCATTGGTAGTCTCTGTAGGTGCACCATGTTCTGTCCAACTTCAGTACCATGTGTAGGGGTGATGCCCATGGATTGTGGGCTTTTTGGCATATTCCTGCTTCTTCCATTTCTTTGAATACCTTGTTTGTGTAGTGGATTGTGAGTGGGTTGGGGACCTTCGGTCTCTATGTGGTGCTGGATGCTATGTTTTGCTGGGTTTGTTAAGTCGTGTCCTTGAATACATCTTCATATTCCCGTAGAAGTTCTCGCATTTCTGGCGGTGGGATGTCGGTTGCGATGGGGAATATTTATTGGTCTTGTTGACTCGTTGATGATTTAGTTGTGGTACCTCTACTTGGCTTTTGAGGAGATGATGTTGGTGCTGTTCTTGGGATCAGCTGTTTAGCTGCTACATCAACCAGTAGGTTGTGCGCTGTTAGGAAATCCTCTCCTAACAATGCCATCGTCACGTCTTCCATGATGAAGGACCAGTCATAGTCTTTCCCGTTGAAAGCAATTTTCATCTCCTGCCTTCTGTACATTGTCAGTGGTGCTCCGCTGGCCGTCAATATGTGGAAGTTGGTGGGTGGGGGGCAGGGTTGAGTCGTTTGTTCGGGCTGGCTGGGATGAATGATCAGCATGCTCTGAAGTTTACTAAGAACTCCGTGTCAGATCTCTCGTCTTTTAGAAGAAGCATGTGGGTCCTTTTCTTTCATACCTGGAAGAAAGACAGTGGTGAGCAGGTGCAGCTTCTCTTACAAGGCAACCAGTCTGCTTACTGCTGACGTTAGTATGGTTGGGCCGTGTGTGTGACCCTACTGCATGTTTTCTGAGAATAGGCAGCCTTTGTCACATTTTTGGGCCTTGTTTCCAAACCTCCAGTGTAAAAAACATAATACCCTCTGGAGGTTCTTGTCTCTTCTGCTTAAGCTTCCTTTTGCTGAATTGTTTGGGGAAGCTTTATTTGTATATGGCAGCGGCTGGCTCTTCTGGCTCACTGTCTGATTCCTTATCTGTTGTCTGCTCGGTCTGACACGGTCCTGCTGTTGCTGCTGCTGGTTGTGAGGGTCTGCTGCACTGTGGGCCGTATGTATTTCGTCAACCACGATCACAAACTCTTGTATGGGCATGGTGGAGGCTTTGGGCATGGCTGCTACTGTCTGGCGGGATAGCTTTGTGAGGAGTACTTCCCTCACAAGGTCCAAGTATGACTCGGGTTGGCCGCCCTTGGCAGGCAGCGTGATTAGCTGCCACATTTGCTTGTACGTGTGCGATGGCCGCTGGGCTCCTATTGGGGCCCTATGTGGTTGAGGAACTTCTTGGTTCTCTGGGAGGGCGGCATGCTGAAGGATGACTTTAGCTGGTCCTTCAGTAGGTCATGGGTGACGGGGGCATCTAATTCTTCGAGCCGTCCTGCTATCTGCTCAAAGACGTCGTCCGGTGGGAATTCAAGGACAGTGTCTGCTCTGCATGTCTCTCAGGTGATTTTCTTTGTGCAGAAAACCGTTTCCACCCTGAGGAACCATGCCTCTGGGTTGTGGGGCGTGAAGGGCGGTAGGCATATGGAGGCTGCTGCAAGGTTTTCGCTGATGAGTTGGGATCGTTACTGCTGGCTTGGTTGGGCATCTCTCTGGGATCACCAATGTGGGGTAAGGTACAAGTAAGATACGAAGATTACAGTTTACTGATTTATTTACAAAACGTTCACACAGGTCAATAGCTCATGCAAGCTGCAATGTAGCTCCCCACCTCTGATAGGTCGAGAAAGGGATTAAATTCTTTCAGGACCTTTTCTCACGGCTTTAGTGTACTGACAACAGTAACTGTAATAATCGAACAAGTGTCCAGAGCACCATTTTTAATTTTTACGAACATACGATGTTTTCAGAAGTTTCGTAACATTTGAATTACAAACGTTTCTCCATGATCTTAACTGTACTGAGCACTAATAAACTATATTTTTCTTTTTATTGTTTCTATGAATATGTTTTTGTGTTTCTTGAATTGCGATCAGAATGATACAAAACCCATCAGAAACAATTGCCGTTTTCAGAATTGTTTATTATATAAATTTTTTGTTGCTGCTGAAAGATTTTACTCTTATGGGCTATTGCAATATCACGAAACCTTATTCCAAGCGACATGATAATAGTTTTCAACGCAAAATGATCGTCTGTGATGTTTATTAAAAAAAAAAAGAAGAACCATATTAATTTACATTTTCGGTTAATTTATTTGTACCATTATCATTTGCGATGAACAGCCATTCCACACTTCTCCTGTATCCTTTGTATGACCTATTGTATAATTTATTCCATAAAGGCAATAAATAATTAAGGAATCATAAGAAGTATAAGAAGACTTGTGCCAAGGAAATAATCCCCTCGTCTTCATATTCAAACCTATACTTTGCCTTTACCATAACAATGTTTATCACCCTCTTGGCACTCTGCTACTTAAGGTACTGTACGTTTACACAAGGACAGTTTACTGGCGCCAGTAGGGCGGCAAGTAAACTTTCCTGGACAGTAAGCGTTTGCACGAGGGCTGCACTACAGGACATTAATTGCAGCCAGTAATCGTCCTCCACTTGCCTGTAAATACTTTCAATTGTTTGAATTTTCTTCCTTAAAAATAATCCAAATTGCAAATGTGAATCTTTTCTTTAATCAGAGCATCCCTCAGTTCAATAGAGCACGTCTCTTTTATTCTTATCCATGTAATCTGCATGGCTACTATTCCACAGACATTAAAAACCTTCGTATACATCCAGAAATTTAAAAATTCCTTTCGAATTCAACTTCTCTGACGTCTTAATTTCGCGGGATTCTAATGATTACTGTCCAGGAAGTGGGCAGTTCAACTGTCACAATTGGCGTTTGCACAAGGAAAGTTCTGCCCGTCAGTAAGTCACGTGACAGGATAGCGGACAGCAAAGTAGACGGGACTGCAACTCTACTGTCCACTGTCCAGGCCAGGACAGTCCACGGGGATAGTTTACTGGCGCCGGTAAACTGACCCCGTGTAAACACACCTTTACGGATTTTTACAGGTAACGTAAATGCTATGAAAGGCAGCATCCTATTTTACGGAAGTCAACTCATCCATCTTTTCAAAAACTCTTCCAGGTAATAATCTGTGAGTTGCTTTAAAAGATTTTATTAAAGATAAACTTGTTTTAGGTACGAAAAAGATCCGTTGTTCCTTTTGCAACTGGTTAAAAAGCAACCATTCATTCCTTACTCCCACTTTGCTAAAATTAAGACGTCATAACAATGCAGTATTTTCAGCGCGGCGTAGTAAGGTCTTTAAAGAAAAGATAAAATGAAAAAGACGAAAAGCTCTCACAGAAAAGTAACATTGCCATTGTACAAAGTGTGACCTGAGGGTCGCTGAAGAGGAGGCTATTTTCCCTCGCTCTCTCTCCTAATGCGTCTCACATCACATCGAACACAATGAAAGGGCCGCAGGTCGACCAGGTATCCTCTTTCAAAGAAAGATGAGGAAAAAAGAAAGGAGGAAAGAGAATCATAAGCGCTTTCAGTCTTTCCATGAAAAAAATAAATATTTTACTCGAAAGACCAAAATGGTGTATTGGAGCTGCATTAGCGATATGCAAAGTTTCTGAGAGATTTCTGATGAGAGTTTTTTTTTTTTTTTAGTTCATACATTCAGGAATCTTTACACTAAATATTAAGGAAAATCGGCAACAAAGATAAGCAGTATTAGGAGACCAAAAAACGACAAGGCAGGCACACAAATAAGAATGGGAAGCAGTTCTTCTGGTCCAATAAGTAATACTTTTTCTTTTACGGCAGGTTGGTAGACAAATGCATTGTTATCAGAACTTTGGTAGTATAGAGTTATGGTAATTCTTATGTTATTCCTTTTCCTCTCCGAAATGTGATCTTCAGTAATCTTAGCAGTTTTGGATGAGCAACTTCAGAAATATCAACACAGCAGAATCAGTATTGTGAATCATGTTCTTTTTCTTCTCGGCTTAATTCCCAGTCGGGGTCACCGATTTTAATTAAGTCCCCTTCAACTTTTTTTTATCTTGTACTGCTCATTTCATTATCGTTTATAGCAGATATCTTAACCAATCATGAAATGAGTTGTTCAAGATAGAGTCAAATTCAGGGTTGCGAAATACAGATAAAAGATATAAAACTGAAGTTAAAAGTACAAAAAAAAATAAAAAAGTTCCACAATACAAAAAAAAAAAAATTAATATATTCAGCTTACATTTATATATTTTATATATCCGTTTATATATATATATATATATATATATATATATATATATATATATATATATATATATATATATATATATATATATATATATATATATATATATACATGTATATATATGTATATATATATATATATATATATATATATATATATATATATATATATATATATATATATATGTGTGTGTGTGTGTGTGTGTGTTATATATATTTATATAGTCGCCGCCTCAAAAACATTCAATGGTCGACCACTAGTCGACTGGCCTCAAAAAACATTCAATGGTCGCCGACTGGTCGGCAGTTTTGGAAGTCATAGGTGGTCGGGAGATGGCTGTAAGCCCAGTGTTACTGGAGCTTTAGCCTTCATTTTCATTCTCAAAACACTACCAAATTATAAACTGTTTTCTAACGTATTGTCATAATTTTTTTTTTTTATACAGCCTGAGGACTCTACTTGCTTTTAAACTACCAGTCTACTCCAGGCAACTAGAAAACTACGACTGCCTTCCTTGTTTTACTTGATTCTTCCGCAATTCTTTGTATGTTCGTTGCAGTATCACCAGATGGCACTGCAATCTTCTGCATATCTCAGGCAATCCAGATTCCATTCATATCCACTTCCCTTTATCCCCAGACTTTTGCATACATTTATTCTATTTTCCAAGACATATTAACACGTTTTATTATTTTTCTACATATTGACGAGTTGTTTTTATGATGTATTGTGAAATAAATTAACATAGATTCTTAGACATTACAGCAAACTCAGTATTACTATTTCTATATCCGAAGAAGCATTGCAACTAACATATCATAGACCCAAGTGAAGTAAATAAGTAACCACTGAAACCCGGATTATATTCAACTTGAATAAATCTTGAAATATGTTACCACATGTAAAAATGAATGTCTGTATTGATTACGTTCCAATATGAAATATTACAGTACGAGTTCCATTTATGTAATATACTGAATTACTTAGCTAACGTATTGAATTATATTTAAATCGCTCTTGATCGATTAACCAGAATTTTTGCGTGATCATTTCTACCATTTTGGAAGATTTTCCATTTTCCAATTTAGGGTCAAATTTTTAATATTTCCTAAAATAGTTTCATTACTTTAATAATGTTACCTGGCTCCATTATCTAAATTCTCTTCAATTAGTTATAATTTTTCAAGACAAAGTGGGTTTATTTACCTCTAAAACAAACACAAGCACACAACTTTTAATTATATTATATATATATATATATATATATATATATATATATATATATATATATATATATATATATATATATATATATTATTCCTTTTTCTTTATGCCTGTCTGGACATACCTGATAAGTAAAAATTAATAATCAGATGGATGCATCTGGATGTGTTGGCTTCAATTTAGTCTAGGTGAGAATTTCATACTGTAGGCTACATGATAAATAACAGGCCTACATTATTATCAAATGTAACATGTATATAAAGGAATAAACATTCTGGTGTAAGAGTAGCTCAAAAAAATTCTAAAAAAGACGACAGAATTTATATCCGTTACATCGCCAATAGATTTTATGGTAAGAAATAAAAAGACGTACTGTCGTTCATTGAATGAACATATACAAACCATAGGCTTTTGATGTTATTGACCAGAGAAACAAGCGGCCATATAATGAACTCAGAATTATGTAGGCCTGTTAATTATCATGTAGCCTACAGTATGCAAATTTCTCACCTAGACTAAATTAAAACCAACGCATCCAGATGGATCAATCTGATTAATAATTTTTCCTTATCAGGTATGTTCAGAGTGAAAAGGTTCGACAGTCATAACTGGAATTCTATGCATTTATTTACAGAAAACTTAATGTCATAATAATACGGTAAATATTGTCGAAACTGCAAACTTCTCATATCACTAATTGGCAACTGTCAACGGTGCCTCAAAGCTCTCGCTGTTTACAGATCACCGTCTCTCGGTACTGCTGCCAAACTCAGTCAAGAACGGATGCAACATAATAAGACATATTCTTCATTTTCTCTTCACATATCACACGCATCTGAAATCTGAAAGCAACAGCGTATTCAGTGTGAATTTATGGTATGAAAACACAAGTTTGATCTCATAAATGATACAAAAACTGATGATAAGTAAAAACAGGTATAAAGAAATAAATGTTTCTCTCTTCACTTTTGCTCGTTGTAATTCCTTTGTGTTTTATCTTATTGATTTCAGGAAATCATGATTTAGTTGTACAATTAATACCGAATCCTATGGTATGACCAAAACTTTCCTATCTTGTGCAAAACGTGAGATAAATGAAGAAATATATACGCGTTGGTAGTCTTCTGAGCTACAGACGTTAAAAAGAGACAGTGAGCTCCTGGTACCAGCCAATCAGAGGCTGCCAAACAAACGTCTCGTGGACCCAAGAATATACCTCGAGTGAACCAGCTATAGTCTGCGTTCAATCTGCCGCTGGTTGGAGACTTCCAAGGCCAATACAGTATAACGCCAAGATGTCCACCAGTCGAATACTAGGAGCCCACCGGTCGCGTAAAGTTGGTGACCACACTTTTTGTACTAGTCGTCCATCACCACCTGGTCTTCGACAGTCGTCAGTGGTCTCCAGACTGCTTTCATTTGCGTGTGTCTGATAAAAATGTAATCAAGTTTATAGTTTTGTGCTTACGTATACTCAGGCTAAGGCAACGTTTTTTATTTTTAATGTTCTCCTGTTTTAAGTATAGCGAAGACTATAGCATAAAAGTGTGGGTTTATTATTGTAAAGGTACATTCATACTGCAGTAAAAAATGTTGGCAACCCATTGTTTACACATAACAAACAGGTTGAAAACACGTCAACTGCTGTAAGTGGAGAACTCATTTTCGGCCAATGCTGGATAATCATATGACACCAGTAGGATGTTAAACGTGTTTGATGTTTGTGTAATAATTGCCAACATGTGTTTATGACACCAAAAATCTAGCTCTTCCAAACATTTACTCTGATACCTTTGATTTTGCCAATGGCCATAACTGTTGTCTTTGTTTATGTTTTTCTTATCATTTGCCAATTCTTAGTCTAATCAGGATGTATTCACTCTACAGTAAAATATATCATAAACAAAAGCCGGAAACATATTGCATCCATATCACAAAATAGTTGGAAACAAGTCAGCAACCATAATTAGAGAAGGGACCTTTGGCAAATGCTGGGCATTGGTACGAAGCAGCAGGTGGAACAACCTATAAGTCGTTGCCTTGCATCCAGCCTGCTTGTGATGTGTGTGCGATGATGGGTCGATGTGTTTCCGACATGTTTTAGTGTCGTGTAGACACACGCCCTTACAGAACAGTAATTACTTAACAGATTATGAAGGGGACTGCTTATTCTTGACTTAATTGTCAGTTCCAGTCTAGCATGGAATTCATTGCTATTACCAGTCCTCTCTTGGAGATTTCTTATTCCCTTGTGTAATGGATCCTTCATAATGACCTGTTTACCTCCTGACTTTATCGATGGCCTTTCATGGCCTTTGGAAATTCTCGTAAACTTTTTACTAGAGATCGACGGCGCAGATCTGTCGGTGGATTTAAGGAAACCATTACTTTCCCAATTAAAAAAGTTGACTCAACATTAGAAGTGACATGGATCAAAGCTTGATGTTTTAGGGACATTTTAGATCTACCGGTAATTATATCTACGGATACAAATATTCAAGGCAGAAATGTTGTTTGTGCTTCGTTGCAATGACAGAAAAGATACAGAATCTAACGAAATGAAAAGTGAAAAAAGGAAAGTCATACCTGTTTTCATTACTGGGCTGCTGTGGTAAATCCTCTTAGTATAGTAATACTCTACCAAGAAAGATTAATGAACATTCCATTGCAAGTTAGTGGAAGCAGTATAACTAGTTTAATTATTGAATGTAGAGTTAAAAGTCTAAAACTTAACTGTTTTCACAATTTTTCCTTCAAATTTAACTTGGGTGGCCTATAAAGATCATATCTCCTGATCATCTGATTCGTTACTGGAGAAGAGACGACTATTATCAGGCAGGGCAGTAATTATGATAACCACTGACAGTGCCGTATAAAGTTTCTGTATATTTTGTTATAAAGCAGACATCACCCACTACAAGAAGGATCTATTTGAAGTTTGTTATATTTATGAAACTGTAAGTTCCTAGTTAATACGAATAAAACTAGTTTAATGATCACTCGTATCAATACTTCAGTATGATACGGATGACGAAATCAAATACCAGAGACGTCCACATAAACGCAAACTTTCTATTCCAAATTTTGTCACAGAATTTAAATGTTCCAAAATTTGCTGAAATTACCCTCCCGAGTAACAATTGTTTCGATTTTTACGCGGCGATAAATATCAGTATTATGGAGTCTCCAACACGGGGGTAAGAGTAGAAAACTAGGGTAATCAACACGAAACCCAGGAAATATGAGGATATTCAGGAGACGAGGGTGTAGGGGGCTTATTGTAATTGCCCCATCATTCACACGAAAATCGACAAATCTACATTTACCGACCCGTTCTTTGTTTTCTTGGCATTTTTCGTGGATTATCGCTACCATTTTATGATGAATGTCTCTTTTTAACTAATTTAATGCTGGCCCCTCACGTCATTTGAATGAAATAAAAATCAGGCTTCTGTAATTATTCCCCGAATTTTAAATTTAATTCTTCCAGTTAAGACTTGATCTTTCTGAAACGCATAATTTTGGTAGTATGAACAAGAGCATTGCTGTCGACTGTAAACCAAGGATTTTATCTATTAGCATGGTAACGGTAATTGGGACTGTCATGAAATATTATGATTAAGGTGTATTTACATTTGCAGTAACAAACATAGTTACGTATATGTATTCTTTTTCCAACCAAAGCCTACCTTGAATAAAAACATGCATGAACAATTTTCATTGTTGTTTTAAAGGTATTCTTTATTTATTTACTTATTTTCTGGCTTTGATATTTTTGGATCATTAGCTCACTAGGCTCAGGTCAGCTCTGGAATTTTGTCAATCTGTTGCCGAAAAGGACCGATAAAGCGAGACAGAATCATATTTTGCCACAGATGTCATCAGGTTCCATTACAAAAAAAAAATCAGTTTGACCTTGACAATTCATGTAACTTGGCAAATGTTATAAGCAGATAGTGGTTATCTGTAATGCTTTGCTAAAGTTTTCCGTGCCCCAGCCGGGGGTTTAGAGATTTTCGTGGAGAAATGTTACGTGTAAAACAATTTTAAAAGACAGGGTTGGTCTGAGGTCTCCAGAGTTAAATCCGTAACGTTTAAGACTTTTTAAATCCTGTGCATTTACTGTCTCTCCTGATTAGCTGATTGATGATAAACTCATATTACGTAGAGGAAGAGGCAGATCTACAACATGACATTTTCGGCTAAACCCCCTTCAGCTGATGTTCGATTCCTATTATTTGGCCAATTGCCACCAATAGACGTCAAGAAGTTGAGATGAATTGCTCGTTTCACTCATGTCTGTTTTTTAAAAGTGTTTCACATTTTTTTAAGTTTATTTATATATATATATATATATATATATATATATATATATATATATATATATATATATATATATATATATATATATATATAGTATTTATGTATATACATATATATATATATATATATATTTATATATATTTATGTATTTATATATATATTTATATAGTGTAACTATATAAATATGTATATTTATACATGAATGTATATATATATATATATATTTATATAGTGTAATATATATATATATATATATATATATATATATATATATATATTTATGAATGTAATTTATATATATATATATATATATATATATATATATATATATATATATATGTGTGTGTGTGTGTGTGTGTGTGTGTGTGTGTGTGTATATGTATGTATGAAATTCAACAATACAGAGTAACAGAAAACGGAAAAAGTAATATAATTTATAGAGAGACGTTATAAAGCATCAGAAAGTGCCATGAAATGAAAAGATTATTTTCACTGAAAATGAGAAGAAAGCCTTAGAAAGAAAAGCTACACATTAACGGACATTTCACCGTTACTCAAAGCGATAAAGTGAAAGGGGAGTGTGTGAAATTGTGTGTGTGTGCCATTGTGGGTCACAGGTTGTAATGTGTGTGTGTGTGTCAAGTTTGGGAGGAAATTCTGTCCCTCCCTTTACTTTAAGACATGGAATATCCTAAGGTTAGGTAAGAGAGAAAACGGAAAAAGTAATGAACGCATTCAAACCCATCAAATGCAATGTTTTCTTAGTGAGACGTTATAAAGCATCAGGTTGTTTGAAAGTGCCATGAAATGAAAAGATTATTTTGATAAGAAAATGAGAACGCTTTTAAAGCCTTAAAAGTGTTTGAAATGCTTACATTAACGGACTTTATTTCATTACTGAATATCTTTTACTCAAAGTAAGAACCATCAGCCATTTCAATAAGTTTTACTATATAAATTTTCTATGCTAAAAGTTTTAACCTTCATGGATTACTGCCCTTGAGATTCTGACATTATATAGTTTTCTGCTCGAAAATGATCGTCTCTGGTGTTCATGAGAGAACAGGAATCCTGTTAATGTACATTTCTTATTGATTAGATTTTATCTTTCTCAGTTATGCTACTGGTATTTCTTTGGAAAGTTATATTTTATATTACGTAGGTATTACGCTTTTAAAATCATCTCTGTTACTGGATAAAAACGTCGTTCTATCAGTGCAGTAAAACATGTCAAAAACACACGTCGGCAACTTACTGCACGCGCATCACAAACAGGCTAAATACAAGTCAACGACCGAGTGGAACTCCGAACCAGTGCTTCATAGGGTTATCCAGCATTTACCAAAGATTCATTCTCCGCCTGGCGTTATTGGCTTATTTTCAACTTGCTTGTAATATGTATGCAAAAATATATGCTAACGCGTGTTTATGACGCATCATTACTCAAATAAGGCAGCAACCCCGGATTCTGGAAATAATTCCAGGGCAGACTTCCTTCTGCCAAAGTTTGATGAAGCTGCCTTCATATATCACAGCCACACTTCACATGTACAATGTAAGGTGTTTAATGCTGAGCGGAGCTTCATGCTCCTGGTATAGAAATGGAAAATTTTACGTTACAAAGTTTATATCAATACTGAAATATATAGTTACAGTTTCACAACCCTAACAATTATGACTGCAGTGGCAAAGGCAGTAAGGCAATGTTCCATAACTTTTGTTCCCTATGACGGTTCTTTTCAATTGCCGCTATTTTAAAAAAAATCATTAAGGCTATGCAACAGCAAATTCGGAGGGTGGTAAAATTTGAACAATAATGATAAAATCTCAGCAATAATCTACACAAGTTTCAACAGAATTTGGGAAAGTTACCATTTTTGCCGTACAGTTTTTACAATTTTTAAGCCATAGGAACGCAGAATTCTCCTTAGATGACACAGAACGTATAGTGGTTCTTTTCTGTTTTAGTTCTGGTTTTGGCAAGTGGGACGCTACATTACATTGCCTAAACTTTTTCAAACGTTCGCACCATATGAAACGTTTGCTCTCTGGAAAATATCATCTGGGAAATAAGCATTGCGATGAAACTAAAGCGCCACAGGAACTCGAAGGACTTTCAACTTGTCCCCATTGAGCAGTTCCAGAACCATTTATCCGAAACTGTCGAAGTCATATTAGACAAAAATTTCTGTTAGTAAGCAGAAAGTGATATGAATATTGACAACATAACCCTTTACCGATTATGAAGTCGTCACAATGAAGTCTCTACCCGAAAGACTATTGTGAATGAGCATATTCTTAGACCTCTCACAATGTTTCTCTCATAATGTTTACTTTGGAGAATTCCCAGGCAGAACTCACCTGCTGAGCGCGTCGTCATCCAAGAAGGCCCGTTGAAAAGTGTATCATAAATCTGGCTGAAAAGAAGTTGTTTATCGCTAATGTACCTTCTGTGTGTGCCATTAGGCTTCTCAATGGACGTCACTTTCTTTGTTTCTTTCCAGAGCAAAACTGATAGTCTCTTCTCTCTCTCTCTCTCTCTCTCTCTCTCTCTTTTGACAAGCATACCTGTTCGACCTGCGGCCCTTGCATTGTTGTTCGCCCGAGATGGCCAGTGAGAGATGCATTAGGTGAAAGCGAGTAGAGTAGCTTTCTCTTCAGTTCCTCTCGGGTCGGAATTTGTACGAAAGAATATGACGTTGTTGTCTTATGCTGTTTGTTACTTCATTTTTATTTCTAAAAACAGACCGTAAATTCACTAACAATTAGCAAAATTATTGCAGATGATTTCGTGTTGTACGGATGTATAATATTTGCTCGTTGACGAGAGTTACAGATTATTATTTGATAATCAAGTATGTAGTTTTTAAAATATTTTTATAATTACAACAATCGCGGCATGGAAATACGAGAACAAAAGTGACATTATCTACAAAAGGAAAACAAAATCTGACAAAATCTTTTAAAACAGTGGCTATGAAGAATAAAACCATTAGAAAAATTTTTTAAAGAATTAGTGAATGTAGAGAGGATATCTTGATAAAACCAAGGTGCTGTCGTTATAGAATTTATGACCACTGTTATTATCAGTAATAATTGATAACTGTCTGGAGGAAAAATCTCCTAAATTAGAGTGAATATAAATTAATTGATAAAGAAAAGATTTTCTTCGCTGAAGGAGAGAAAAATATGGGAAAATGTGAAAATAAATTAAATTGGCTTTATTTAATTGTTGTTTTAGCCCAGTAGTCAGATCAAAATCCAAATTTCAGTTGTAAACATAATTTACTCAGACGAATATCCGTCATGAAAAGTCATATCAGTGACAGCGTTTGTATTGCTCAATAATTTTTGTATTACTAAATGATTTTTCCGTTTACTAATGAAAAATTGACAAAAAATAGTGCTGTTTAGCATAACTTTGTTAGGCACGCTTTAGGATAAAACTTGAGTTTTTGTAATGGATATATTTTGTTCAAATCACAAACAAAATCCCTTCGGAAATAAGAAAGCCACTAAACAAAGAAACTGGCCGGTGTATTCGTTGACAATTATTTTCTCATCATAAGAAAGAACTAAAACGAATATTACACTTCCTGAATATTTGAATTTTACAACTTCATTTCGAGAACCCGGCGGAACCATGTTTTATCCAATTCACTGTTTATGACGCCAAACTCCAAAATAAACCTTTGTTTTAAAACCTTTCCCGGTAAAATCGACGCCGATACCAGGCTCCCCGATCCGATAACGGAGGTTATTGTCTCATTTTTGCGTCCTTCGGCCCCGTCGTTAAATAAGACCATTTGGTCTTTACGACCAATTCGGTCAGCATTAGCTGAATCAGCTCTAAAGTCTCAAGGTCTTGGGTCCTTCCTAATTCACATTTCGAGAGGACGCTCTAATGCTCTTGGATGTTAGACATTTCTGAAAATACTTTATTGACTGGTCCTGACTCTCTTTTCGATTTACTTTGAGATTATTAATGATTCGAAGGACGGCATAGTTTTGTCTATGAAAGGTTTTTATTACCTCATTTCTGCAGTTGTAAACAGCTCCGAGATCATCTGTTCTGTCCTGCAACTGCATCTCAAACAATAATAATTATCCCTTCAATAAACTACGTTGCATTATCATAACATTCACCTCTGCTATTCCTCATTTCAGTGTATCTATTGTGTACCCAGAAAAACCAACAGCTGACAGATATTAAGCGATTCTCATTTCTGTTTTATGGATCTCGAATCCCTGTCTTTATTTTCAATTTTTCTTCAAGCAGGTAATGATCAGATGTACCTTCTTTCTACAGCTTACCGCTCCACATAACTTAGGCTAATTCAGGGCTAAACCAATTGTTATCCTAAATATTTTCGGTTTCCATGTGTACTCCTGAACACTCCTGGAAGGAAACACGCTTTTTCTTAATAACCAAAATACATTCGGTACAAATTTCCACGTGGTTCCATTCTCAGTCATTCTCGGTGACAGACCAAGTGCATTATGTCGCCTTATCACACAGAGATCATTCAGTTCACCTAGCAAAATATCTCTCTCTCTCTCTCTCTCTCTCTCTCTCTCTCTCTCTCTCTCTCTCTCTCTCTCTCGTTTTTAAGCCCACCCAAGCACAACTTTAGATTGTTAGAAACTTCCCTGTGCGTTCTCCATGATTTTCATGCCGGGAAAATGTACACTTCATATAAGTGTTTTCGTCCGCAATCCTTGGACAAACATTTGCAACCATCCACCCGTCCTCTAAATCTTCCTGAACTTCCACAATAGATTCACTGAGTGCCATTTCATTCAGCTTTATCTTTTTAATGAACACTATTAGTATTTATCCATCTCCTTCATTTGTGCGCCACAACAGTGCGTAGTGAATTCCCTAACAACTGATACTTTGTTTCTTTAGGTTCTGTACCAAATTTCAGGCTCTGGGGTTGTGAGTCGTGGTTGTGTGTGTGTGTGTATATATATATATATATATATATATATATATATATATATATATATATATATATATATATATATATATATATATATATATATATATATATATATATATATATGTATGTATGTTTATATAATATATATATATAATATATAAATATAAATATATATATATATTATTTATATTATATATATAGTATATATATATATATATATATATATATATATATATATATATATATATATATATATATATATATATATATATATATATATTGTTACATTCTGAGGCCGGTTGGAATAATGAAATGGGGTTTTAATCAACTGCCTTGAGGGCCAACACAAAATGCTCAGAATGTAAGCGATAAATGGAATGAATAAACTGACTTACCTTGATATCACATCTAAGTAAACAGAGAATTGGAGGTAACCAGTTATTTAATTTAAACTGAATTTATTTACAAATGAAGCAATCAGGAAATTAATATGAAGGGGCTGAATGAGCAGCAAGCAAGCACATACAATGTGCAATAAAATTAGACAATGCATAGCAATTGCTGAACCTGAAAAGGCTACGGTCATGAAATAGTTTAACACGCAAATGAATGTGAAGGTTGCTACTGGTTAAATGATTTTTTTTTTTTGGTAATGCAACTTGATTTATCAAGGGGGGGGCGGTGACTGTCTAGTGCCTGGGACTGTTAATCAGAAGACTCTTGCACGTGGCAGGATGGCAGTTAAACATCTACACTATGTTTTGTTTGCAAAGGAGGGGAACACTGCCCGAGGTGCTGGATAACAGGTTCTGGAAGAGAATTTAAGGTTAGCACTCAAAACCAATGATTTTCTCTCACATGAAATTACTTAGGCACGATGGAAGAATTGATCAAATAGATTTAATTAGCACAGGTAACACTATGGAGGGAATGATGTAATTATGATCACTGAACTAATTTAATTTGTGCTTGGGACAAGTCGTGAGGGCAAAGGGCTATTAGGTCTGATTTGGACAAAGAGGGCTTTGTTTAGGAGAATGAAAAGTTGGAAATTCAGAAAATGGAGAGAAATTCAGGAGAAGAAAAAGACACTGGCGTAGGACCAAAAGCTTCCAGACGTACCTTATTCCTTCTGTGCAGTGAGCTCGTTGCAAAAGACGAATTTCGGCCACAGGAGTCTCGATCCTCGCCAACCCAGAGAGAAAGACTAGCACTAACTTTATGCTGTAGCAGTCGGGTAAGGAGTGTTTATCACCCAGGTCGCAGGGCATCACATCCGCTTTGTTGTTTGGCTTGGAACACAGGACATCGTCAGTCTGAAAGCAGTCATACAGCCAGTGAAAGGTCGTAGGGAAAATAGGTCTTATAGTTAAGTCCTTAAGAGTTAGGATAAATCATTAGGGGCAGCTTTCATA
>NC_089785.1:3236818-3289318 GCF_040412425.1 Macrobrachium rosenbergii
TTAGGCTGAAAATTATTGACAAAACGTTAAAGTCATTGAAATTTCAACAAAGTGAATTGTCTTATTAAAACCTTAAGACAATGCGAGTCAGATTTTAAAGGAGACCGATTAAATCTAGTGTTAAGAGGCCTGAAAGATAAGATTGAGGAAGTTGTATAGTTTATTATTTCCTTCAGGGTATACAGTAAGCCTGATTATAATTATTGTCTGCCTAAGGTACTTAAAATGGGAGACCTTTAAGACCCATTATTTCTTCATTTGGCACTTTTAGTTATAGTCTGACGAAATTTTTAGTTTCAGTTTTAAACCCCTTACCTTTTTAGTGGGTTTAACATTTCTAATTTTCCAAATTTGTCAAAGAATTATGTTCTTTCGATTTTAACCAAGATGTTACCTCTTATTTCAAGAATATCCCATTAAAAAAATAACTGACAGTATTCTCAATAATAATTACGAAAAGCATATATCAGCATTTGGGCTTAAAAAAATCGACTTACAAAAATTGTTACAATTGGCTACTGCTGTTTTTTTTAGTTTGAAGGTAAATTACATCATCAAATAGATAGAGTTCAAATGGGAAATTCCCTTAGACCTGTGTATGCAGATTGTTTTGTGCGTTATTGTGAAAAGATTTGAATGTCTGAATGCCCTAGTGCTTTCAAACCTTTGTTTTTGTCGTAGATATGTGGACGACACTTTCCTTGTATTTAAGGGACTTTCACTTGTGGGTTTGTTTTATGAATATTTTAATTCTTGTGCCCCTAACATTTCTTTTACTTGTGAAGCAGAACAGGCTAATAAGTTGTCATTTTTGGATGTTCAGATGTACAGAAATAGAGGCAAATTTGAAACCTCAGTTTACAGGAAAATCACGTTTACTGGCTGGGGATTAAATCGCCTTAGTTTTTCTACAACGTTGTTTAACTTTATTTTGATATATACGATAAAAAGAGCTTACAATGTTTGTTATGATTTAAGACATGGTTTTCCTCTAGAATTATTTTACTGAAAACTCTTACCACATATTTGTATTTTACAAAATTCTGAAAAATTTCTTAAATGAAAAGTTTGGTCCCAGACCTGTGTACATTACTGCTAGTAAAGATGAAAATACATTAAATTACCTTACCTTGGTCATATATGGTCCGAATTACAAGAAATATTTTAACACAGTTTTCCTCAAATTAGGGTCAAATTTGTTTTTAAAAATCCTTTTCATACTTGATCACTATTGAAGGAGACATCTTAATTCGTGTGTTGTTTTCGTGTTTACTTGTCCGTAGTGTGGTCACCGATACGTGATTTCCAGTTCTCGCTGGCTCAGACACAGAATTTTGGAACACAGAGGTCTTTCTTTTGGAACAAAGTTTCCTCTTTCAGCCATAAGAGAGCAGATCTTGGCACAAGAACATCCATTCACTGACCTGGATTTTAAAGTACTGTCTTTTTGCTCAATAGAGTGGCCCTTCTCATTTCAGAGTCACTGGTTATAAAGAGGATGAAATCGTAACTGAACAACATGTCGGGTATATAACTAACTGGGATGGAGAAGATCCTGATGATTTCTTCCCTATGTTTTTTTAAAAATTGTACTAGAGTGTTGTCTCCCAAGATTAGTAGATTCTATAGATTTTCAGGTCGACGTATCTTTGCGGATGAGCGCACTCTTGGTAATACTGTGATCTGCAGACTGTAGTAACTACAGGCCAGTCTCTATTATCACTGTGCTCTCCAAAGTCTCAGAAAAACTATTTTTAATCCACTGTATAAGTATATGGAATCTAGCGGATTATTAGCTGATAGTCAATATGCATATAGAAAGCAGTTAGGTACCTGCGATGCTCTTTTAGATTTGACATGCCATTTGCAAAAGAACTTGTTAAGGGTTTTGAGTGCAGAGTAATTCAAATAGATTTTAGTGGCGCTTTCGATTTAGTAAATCACAAGGAACTTAGTTGTAAACTTCAGAATGTTGGGGTAGGTGGACATGTTTTAGGTTTACTTCAAGATTTCCTTACAGGTGGGCAGCAGTGAGTTGCTGTTGCCGGGATCTTTAGCAAACCAAGGCTTATTGTGCCTGGTGTTTCACAAGGTAGTATTCGTAGTCCACTGTTACTTTTAGTGTATAACGAGGCAATGCGTAAGAGGCTAAGTCAAGGTGTATTCTGATTTATTGACACAATCTCGGACAGGTCAAGAACTCTTGCGAGCGTAAAAGTAGCATATGACATTAGGGAAACAACAGAGAGATATCTATATACAGCCAGATGTGTTTTCTCACACCTGGAAAAACGGTTAGCAATTCTATATACAAATTAGAAAGAGAATTTAGTACATATGGTTGGAAAACTTGCAATGTGTGACATGCGTTCGTAATCACAGTTCTAACAATGTCATAAAGTAGCTTCTGAAAAATGCATAAAAGATAATTTGAATCAGGAGCGCTGGATCTGTCCTTCTTGAGAATACTCGGTGCGTCGCGCAGATTTTAGTTTTTGAAGCCTGGATGCCCTGATGGTCCCGGCGGCCGATCAGGACCTCACAAGTGTATACAAGTGATATGGCTTCTGGCCTGGAAAACAAGAGTGCTCAGTATGCCGATGATGCAACACTTATGTGCGTAATAAAGTCTCTCCTTATGAGAAATAAAGCTGCCCTTAGTCTCTATCGTAATATGGAGCGGATTAATGAAGGTGTAGTTGGTGGGAACTCCAGTAAAACGAAAATACTATTGATAAGCAGAACTCTTACTGATTTTCCATCCCATCCTCCCCTTCAGGTGGATGGGACTAAGTTGAATCAGTCTGAAGCTTTACCTATTCTTGGTGTCAACTTTGACTGACATCTTACTTTTGAGAACCATCTAATGAAAGTGTCGGCAAATACCGTAAGGCCTCATATACTTATAACAGTAATAAAATCAGTGCAACCTGTTTTACGTCATTTGTCCTTCCGTTACTAGAATGCTGTTCTCCGGTGTGGATGTCTCCTTCTACTAGAGATTTATTTCTTTTAGATTAAGTGGTTCGTGGTATCAGGTTTCTGTTAACGAATATTAGCAGCTATGATTTGGACCATCGATGACTGATCTGTTGTTTGTCAGTTTTTTATAACTTATATTTTAACAGAGATCTTTCATATTCTCAATTGATCACTGATTCTCTTTTCCTGCCGAGAGCAACCAGACTTGCTGAACAGCAGCACCAATATGCAGTAAATATGCCTCGGTGTCGAACTTCTCAGGTCCAGAGGTCATTTATTCCTCACACCGTTGGACTATGGAACAATCTCCCTGAGGATATCGTGCATTACTATCCCAATACAATTCTCCTTCTATTTTAATAATTAACTTACATTTTTATCTATTTATTAATTTGTTAACTTATTTTTTCCTTTTTAATGAGTTATCTCTTCTTTTTTTCTGTATGTCCCATTACTTTTTGTTACTTCTTTCAAATGAACAACATATTCCATAGAAGCTTGAATTTCAATTCCATGGCCCATTTGGCCTTGTTCCAAATGGGTGGGGTTCATCTTTTGTATAATAAGAATAACAATATGATTCCTTAGAAGGTACGCTACAAGTCTTTAGCCATTTTACTTTGTGTATAGTAGCTTTAGTTCACATTTTATCTTCTTTATGTTTGCATTTTTTATGTTTGTATTTTTATGATTCATTTTTAGTTTGTACTTTCTGTTCTTGAGTTGTATTAGCTTTATAAATCTTGGGTGCTACTTTCATTCAAAGTTTTCTATGTCTTTATTTTTTACCCATTCTCATAATGTATTAGTAAGATTATTTATTTTATTGTAATTTCAATTATTTTTACGCATTGCCAATAATTTTCTCAGAAAGTCAAATTCTTGCTAAATCGAACTCAATTGCTCGCAAAAAAATAATTTCTCGAACTATCATTTTCTCGAATCCATATATTTTATATATATATATTGATATATAAATATCCATTTAAACATAATTTCTTCCTTCCCTTTTCACTCTCAACATACGTTTTTGCTTCCATCTTGATGGGTTGAGACTACTGTATCCGGAGAAAAATATAACAGGTCCAAAAAACTCAATTCAGAATTTTGTAAACAGAATGAGAAGCGTTTAGAATGCTAATGGCCTCTATGAATTGGTCTTTAGCGCTCATGGGATACTTTCGATTGTGTTCGAGAAATTTATATATTGATATGCTAATAGCCTCTTTATAAATTGGTCTTTGGCGCTTATGGATACTTTCGATTGTGTTCGAGAAATTTACTTGTTTGTTTTCGAGTAATTGACATTATATAAAAATGATAGTTTGAGAAATTATTTTCGGTCAATTGAATTCGAGAAATTTATATATATAATTATTTAATTGATTTCGAGAAATTTATATGACATATATATACTATATTATATCTTTAAGCTATTCACAAACACACACTTAAGTGCGATTCATCAGGATTTCGACTGATTGTATTTGAATGACCTTCATAAGTATTATGGACTCCATGGCCAATCTTACTCTACACTTTTTTTTCTGGCCTTTTTCCCGCAGCTTTTCTGCACAGCAAGTGACTAGAGCGCTCTTGCTGATTGTTGAAAATATCTATTTTTCCTGGTTTCGTAAAAGTTGTATTGCAAGCGCGTCTTTATGACTTAAATTGTACTGAGCACCAGTAAACCATATTTTCCTTTTACCGCTTAGTGTTTTTCTGTTTCTCGAGTTACGATCATCATGATGTAAGAACCGTACCATTTCAATAATTATTTGTTATAGAAATTTTCTGTCCTGAAAGTTTTGACTCTCATGGATTAATTTATCTCTACCTTTCTCAGTTATAATGTTGACATTACCAGGAAAAGTTTAATTTCACGGTGCATTGGTCTTACCCTTTTTAATGATCTCTGCAATTGCTTCCACAACATAAAACATGTCATAAATAACTCGGCACGTTTTCCACGCTGAATGTTTTGACTTCCATGATTTACTGTAACATCAATAAATATTATTCCACACGCGTGACTCAACGAATCTGACTTTATATAGTTTTCCACATGAAAGTGATCATCTGTGATCTTTATGAAAACAACTACGAAAGTTTAATCTTAAGTTACATAGGTGTGATATTGAATTGAACTGTGGCTCTTTTAGAGTGCTTCCACAATGCAGTAAAACATGTCATAAATAAGTCGGTAAATTATCGTACGTACAGCAAACAGAGGCTGGATATAAGTCAACACCTTCATGTGATTATCCAGCATTTGTCAAAGAGTCGTTCTTCGCTGACTGTCGTTGATTGGTTTTCAGCATGTTTGCGATATGTATACAGTAAGTTTCCGACGTTTGTTTATGACATGGTTTAATGTAGTGTGGATATACCTTTACTCAAATAAGGAAGCACTTTTGACAAAATTTACTGTAACTTCTTTGTCGTGCTTTCAGTAAACCCGTTTCTGGAAATGAATTACAGGCAAGGTTCGGTAAACCTACCTTTATATATCATTGCTGCATTGCTTATGCACAGTGCACTGAAGTTTAATGCACACCAGCACTTCAAATCACTCGTATAGGAACTGTGAATTTTACATTACAAAGTTTATATAAATTTTATAATTCATATTTATTTGTACGGTCTCACAACCTTAATAATTATGACTGCAGTGACCAAGGAGGTGCTCCACAAATTTTGTACCACATGATGATTGCCAGTTTCGAAACACTATTTTTAAACAATCAAGTTCGGAGGGTAGTAAAATTCATGAATTTTGAATAATAATTATCAAGTCTCAGCAATAATCTACACAAGTGTCAGCAGATTTGGCAAAGTTACCATTTTTGCTGTGCAGTACCATAGGAACGCAGATTTCTCCTTAGATGGCAAAACTTTTTGTGGTTCTTTTCTGTTTTGGTTCTGGTTTTGGGAATTGGGACGTTACGCTAACAGCTTTTTCAAACGTTTGCTCCATATGAAACGTTTGCTCTGTAGTCATGGTCTTGTGTTACCAGTCCTCTGTCTCTGCTATAAAACTGTCAAGATTTTCAGTCAGACTTTAGGAAATATCTTCTCTTATATATATCACATTCCAAATTTTCGTTGTAAAGAAACTATGGAACAACTCGGAATCGAAGGACTCAGGCGCAATAGAACTGTTCAGTGGGTGTTCCATCCACTTGGTCAAGTTGAGCAGTTCCAGAACTATTTGCCCGAAGCTGTCGAAGTTACCGTACTCAAGACAAAAGTTTCGGGTAATGAGTATAATATTATCGATATTGACAACATAATGCCTTCCTCATGATGAAGTCATTATAATAACGTTTCTGTCCAAAAGGCTATTTTGAATTACCATATTCATTTCTCTTTCCTTTCGCCTGTCAGTCTGTCTCTCACAATTTTTCTCTCACAGCTCTTACCTTGGGAGAACTTCCTGGCAGGACTCGCCTGCTGAACGCGTCATCATCCAAGAAGGCCCGTTGAAAAGTGTAACACAAATCTGGCTGAAAAGTTGTTTATCGCTAATGTGCCTTCTGTGCGTGTCATTAGGCTTCTCAATGAAACCCTTCCTTTTTTCTTTCTTTCCAGGGCAAGGCTGACATTACAGTGCTTGCAAATTTCTTCCCTTCTCTCTTTCTTTCTCTCTTTCTCTCGCTTTTTTTTTTCTTTGGACTAGCGTACCTGTTCGATCTGCGGCCCTCTGATTGTTGCTAGCCCGGGATGCCAGTGAGAGAGAGAGAGAGGCATTAGGTGAAAGCGGGGAGAGTAGCTTTCTCTTCAGCGCCTCTCGGGTTGTAATTTGTGGGAAGGGAATTTTTATTCTGACGATGGACCGTATGTTGTCTAAATATAAATATACTCTGACATGATGATCTCTTTCTGTAAGAAGTAATATTTTATGTTTTATCACAGTTTTCGATTATCTAATATATATTTTTAAATACTATGTATCTATAGTCATGAAAATCACGACATGCATATACTAAAATAAAAGTTTTATTTTACATCACCTGACGAAGGAAAATAGTTTTGTCTTTATTCCTACATATAAATGTGACGAAACCTGATTAAATCTTGTAAAATAAGATGTGAATAAAAAACCATTGGAAGAAAAATAAGTGAATATAGAGACGATATCTTAATACTGTAATGAGATATTGTCTTTAATAGAATTTATGATCACTATTAATAACCGCAATTGATAATTTAATAGAATTTATGATCACTGTTAATAACCACAATTGATAATTAAGTGTCTAGAGGGAATAGTTCTGGGATTAGGGTGAATATAAATGAATATTAAAGAGAAGAAAACATCTGATCGGTTAAAGGGGAGAAAAATATGGTAAAATGTTTAAAGTCATTCAGCTGACTACATTTCATTGCTATATAAGCCAAGCTGTTACATCATAATCCAAAATTCAGTTGAAAACTGAATCTATTCAGAAGTATAGACTTCTAATAAGTCTTGTTACCCCAGTTGCTGCAATCGCTAAATGAATTTCTCGCTTTATAATGAAACATTAATGTCAAAAGGTGCTCTTTAGTACAACATTGTTAGACATATTAGTACAAACCTTGATCATTAATTTCTTTTTTCTGCTTAAAAATCCCTTTAAAAATAAGAATGATACAAAACAAACAAATTTCTTTATGTAATTGTTGGCAATTGAATGCTCATCTTTAGAAAGAACTAAAACGAACTTTACAAGTCCTGAATATTTGAATTTTACAACTTCATTTCGAGAACACGGTTTATGACGCTAACCTCCAGAATAAACCTTTGTTTTAGAACCTTTCCCGATAAAAGTCGCGCCGATACAAGGCTCCCCGATCCGATAACGGAGGTTATTGTCTCATTTTTTCGTCCCTAATTAGGCTCCGTCGTGAATTGAGACCGTTTGGTCTTTACGACCAATTCGGTCAGCACTAGCCGAATCGGCTCTAAAGTCTCAAGGTCTTGGAGTCCTGCGTCATTCGCCTCCCGAGAGGACGCTCTGATGCCTCTTGGATGTTGGACGTTTCCGCATATACTTATTGGATTCGTCCTGCCTCTTATGAATTCTAATGTCATTAAATACGTTTTGGGTTTTCCTTGACTTTTTAGTGACTAGAAAGACGGCAGTTTTATGCCCAATAAAGTTTTTAATTACCTTATTTTTACCTCATTTCACCATTTGTAAGCCGTTCCATGTTGATCTCTTCTGGCCCATAACTTCAATTAGGAAAATATTTATTTCACCTTCAATAAACAATAATTTTATTACCACAGCATTCACCTCTGTTAGTATTTACTTCAGTGTATCCATTATTATCATCAAGCACCAATTTGTTGGGTGAGCCGGTAGAGCTGCGGACTGTCACTCGATGGGCCGGAGTTCAATTCCCCGGCCGCCTGATGAAGAGTTAGAGGAATTTATTTCTGGTGATAGAAATTCATTTCTCGCTATAATGTGGTTCGGATTCCACAATAAGCTGTAGGTCCCGTTGCTAAGTAACCAGTTGGTTCTTAGCCACGTAAAATAAGTCTAATCCTTCGGGCCAGCCCTAGGAGAGCTGTTAATCACTCAGTGGTCTGGTAAAACTAAGGTATACTTAAGGTATACTTAACTTTAACTTAACCTGCCGACAAAGTGACCCTATCCCTTCATAATACATAGAGTAACATATTCTCATTTTTTATACATCCCAATTGCCTGGTCTTTTGTTTGTCAGTTTTTCATAATTTGTATTTCGACAGAGATCTTTCACAATCACAATTGATCCTTGATCCTCTTTTCCTGCCGAGAGCGACCAGATTTGCTGAACTGTAGCGCCAATATCCAATAAATATGCCTCGCTGTCGAGCTTCTCAGTTCCAGAGGGCCTTTATTCCTCACACCGTTGGACTGTGGAAGTCTCCTTGAAGATGTGCAATTGGAATCTCATAAGTTCAAGCGAAGATGCAGAGCATTACTACCATAAAATAATTCTCCTTGTTTTTAAATGATTTACCTGCATTTTATCTTTTTATTTTTTTAAATTGTTAATTATTTATTTCTTTTTTTAATAACTGATCTATTCTTTATGTATTTCCCGTTACCTTCTGTTACTTCCTTCAATGGAACACATTCTTTGGAAGCTTGAATTTCAAGTCCATGGCCCCTGTGGTCTTGTTCCATGTGAATAGGGTTCATGATCGGAATAATAATAATAATAATAATAATAATAATAATAATAATAATAATAATAATAATAATAATAATAATAATAATTTGCTCCAAGAAGCAAATGATCGGATGTACCATCATCCAGCTTCTTTGGGAACGAATAGGTTTTGAAGAATTTCTGACATTTGCCGCAGTTTTTGTACGTATTTGTTTATGTTTTTACTTCCATTATCATTGAGAACTCAAATGACATATAATAGAGCATGTTGTAGCTTAGAGTGGATAATTCCCCGTGTGACAACAACTTGATTAGAATTATGTAAATCCTATTTTTAGCTGCAGGAGAATTTCGGTGCTGTCACCTGATATATAACAGTTGGCTGATAAAGTTCATTATCGCTCCCGCAATAAAATAACACGGTTCGTTAATTCAAATCAGTTGTGTTCATTGTAAAATCAATTGTAAATGTACACTGACCTGGTGATGTACTGACATAAAAATAGGAAGGTTTGTTAAGTGATATTTACTTCGTACATTAATGTAAGTTTTAAAATATTTTTAGTTTTGTCATAAAGACAAAGAGCTACTTTGAAATGGCGTATATAAAGGAAATGCAAATGTACTCTCTTTTATATATCTTTATATATATATATATATATATATATATATATATATATATATATATATATATATATATATATATATATATATAATTATATGTATATGTACACTTTAAAGGTATAATCCCATGTGACAACTTGCAACTTTTTTTTCTGTGCGATTATTTTCCTTCTTCAAAATGAAAGCAAAGGGAAAAGCTTAAGACCAAAAAATTTTGATGAAGACATTTAAAAACTGACTCAGCAGTAGTGTTTCAACTATACTTTTGCCAACTTTTGCCACGTTCGTCAGTGAGAAACGTGGCAAAAGTTGGCAAAAGTTTAGTTTTTATTACAATTTGCGAACAAAGCAAAGTTTATCTAAAACTCGGCTTTTGGATTGTGTGGATTAGGGGACTTGTTCACGTGTCTCTTCCTATCTCACTTATTGTTGCGGTATAATTCAGAGGCATCGCTGTTTTATCCAAGTATTAGTATCTTTGCTTCTCGTTAGTTTTGACATCCTGTATTAATTCTCTTCAGCAGTTGTCATATCTCTCTCTATCTGTTTCTCTTTCTTATTCTTTTTGTAACTATTACTTATCCAGTGAGTGTCAGCAAATGCCGCACGATAGACATTGTATGTAAGGCCTCATATATTTATAACAATGATAAAATCAAGGAACATGTTTTAGGTCATATGTCCTTCCTTTACTAGAATACTCTTCTCCCATGTAGATGTCTTCTTATGACGGAGATTTATCGCTTTTAGACGGAGTGGTTTGTGGTGGTAGGTTTGGGTTTCCTAGTGTTAGCAGTTATGACTTGGACCATCGACGGATGGTCTCTTGTTTGTCAATTTTTTACAAGTTGTATTTCAACAGAGATCTTTCACATTCAAAATTGATCCCTGATTCCCTTTATCTGCCGATAGCAGCCAGATTCGCTAAACAGCAGCACCAATATGCAGTAAATAAGCTTCGCTGTCGAACTTCTCAGTTCCAGAGGTCCTTTATTCCCCACTCCGCTGGACTTTGGAACAGCCTCTCTGAGGATTTTTGTACAAATGGAACTTCAAAAGTTCAAGCGAAGATGTAACGCATTACTACCTTAAAACAATTCTCCTTGTATTTAAATAAATTTACTTACATTTTTATCCATTTGTTATTTTTTTTTTTCTAATCATTGACCTTTTCTTTCTGTAATTCCAATTACCTTTTGTTTCTTCTTTCAAATGAATACCATATTATTTGGAAGCTTGAATTTCAAGTAAATGGCTCCTGTGGGTTTGTGCCTTATGAATAGGGTTCATGACCTGAATAATAGTAATAATAATAATAATCTTGTCACAAACAGGTTGAATACAAGTCAGCAACTTATAAATAGTAATAACCAGTCCTTCATAAAATTATACAGCATTCTACCTGCATTGTATATATATATATATATATATATATATATATATATATATATATATATATATATATATATATATATATATATATATATATATATATATATATATATATATATATATATATATATATATATATATATATATATATATATATATATATATATATATATATATATATATGTGTGTGTGTGTGTGTGTACACTGTATATATATGTGAGTGTGTGTAAATATGTACGTATGAAAGTGCGTGTGTGCAATAAGTTGCCGACCCGTGTTTGTTTCAGTACAGTGTGGACGCACCCTTGTGATCAGTCTTTATCCCCAGTATCTCTGATTGGCCGATCCTGTCCCCTCCTACACCAATCACCGACCTGCTCCCAGTTCCAAGTCTGCCTCGCGGACGCTCATTTTTCGCCCACGTTCCTTGGGGAGTATTGAAGGCTCGATCGTTAACACAACCGAACTTGAATCGGAAATGTGGAGTTGAGATGATGGAGGGATCTCGGTTTTTGGCCGAGGCGAGAGACTAATGTCTCCCTACGGATTTCCTGAGGGTTCTGGGATTAACGAGGATGAGTGAGTATAAAATATGATACAGCCGAGGAATGGAGGGAAGGAGTCATTTGTATGGTGCGTTGTAAAACTGTAGTCATATTCAAATGAGAATTAGCGTGGAGAGAGACAGACAGAGAGCGAGGAAGTTATTTGTTAGTTGTGTATGACCTGAACTATTATTATATAGGAACAACGACAACAAAAAAACATAGAATGGGCAGTGCATTAAAGAGAGATAAAGGAAGCAACATTTAGTTGTAATCTTTATATTCAAAGATGAGACACTCAGATAAATAGAATTTAGAGAGAGAGAAACATTCAACGGTTGAAAGTTTTCATCTTTTATTTTTCTTGCACGTCTTTCCAAGATAGATGTGAGCGTTATCAGAATTTCTTTCACTGTAATGAAAACATTCTCTCAGTGAGGAGAATTTGCAAAGACTACTTATTCCTCACTAGAGAGCTTACAAACGTGCTCGTAAAAGTAACTTAGTTTGATAAAACTACTGTAATTTAAACAGATATACTCCATAGTACAATACAGGAAAATGACTCTCTCTCTCTCTCTCTCTCTCTCTCTCTCTCTCTCTCTCTCTCTCTCTCTCTCTCTCTCCATTAACCTACATATTTGAATGTTATAACTTCAGCCGTATAGCGAACATGAATGATACCTCTCTCTCTCTCTCTCTCTCTCTCTCTCTCTCTCTCTCTCTCTCTCTCTCTCTCTCTCTCTCCTGTCCATTAACCTACATATTCAGAATGTTATCATTTCAACCATATAGCAAACATAAATTAATACCATTCTCTCTCTCTCTCTCTCTCTCTCTCTCTCTCTCTCTCTCTCTCTCTCTCTCTCTCTCTCTCTCTCTCTCTTGTACTGGCTATTAAACTACCTGGTTAAAGGACAGACAGCACAGTAATGCCTGGATAAGAGGGACTGTCACCACAGTAATACCTGGATAAAAGGGACAGACAGAACAGTAATACCTGGATAAAAGGGACAGTCATCACAGTAATTTATGGATACAAGGGACAGTCATCACAGTAATTTATGGATAAAAGGGACAGTCATCACAGTAATTTATGGATAAAAGGGACAGTCATCACAGTAATTCTGGATAAAAGGGGCAGTCATCATAGTAATTTCTGGATAAAAGGGACAGTCATCATAGTAATTTCTGGTTAAAAGGGACAGTCATCATAGTAATTTCTGGATAAAAGGGACAGTCATTATTTATGGTAACAGTAATTTATGGATAAAAGGGACAGTCATCACAGTAATTTCTGGATAAAAGGGACAGTCATTACAGTAATTTATGGATAAAAGGGACAGTCATCACAGTAATTTCTGGATAAAAGGGACAGTCATCATAGTAATTTCTGGATAAAAGGGACAGTCATCATAGTAATTTCTGGATAAAAGGGACAGTCATCATAGTAATTTCTGGATAAAAGGGACAGTCATCATAGTAATTTATGGATAAAAGGGACAGTCATCACAGTAATTTATGGATAAAAGGGACAGTCATCACAGTAATTTATGGATAAAAGGGACAGTCATCACAGTAATTTATGGATAAAAGGGACAGTCATCACAGTAATTTCTGGATAAAAGGGGCAGTCATCATAGTAATTTCTGGATAAAAGGGACAGTCATCATAGTAATTTCTGGATAAAAGGGGCAGTCATCATAGTAATTTCTGGATAAAAGGGACAGTCATCATAGTAATTTCTGGATAAAAGGGACAGTCATCACAGTAATACCTGGGTAAAAGGGATAGTCACCGCAGTACTTAATTTCTGGATGAAAGGGACAGTCATCACAGTAATACCTGGGTAAAATGGGGACAGTCACCGCAGTACTTAATTTCTGGATAAAAGGGACAGTCATCATAGTAATTTCTGGATAAAAGGGACAGTCACCACAGTAATACCTGGGTAAATGGGACAGTCACCACAGTAATTTCTGGATAAAAGGGACAGTCACCACAGTAATTTCTGGATAAAAGGGACAGTCATCATAGTAATACCTGGATAAAGAGGACAGAGACATCCGTAATACCTGGGTGAAAGAAGCAGTCACTACAGTAATACCTGTCGGTTCACCCACGACTGTTTGAAGGGTGAACGTTGGCATGAAAAATGTAGAACTGTCAGCCGGACCATCAACATAATCCCCAACCCCTCTCCTCTCCCCACCTCCCCCCTCCCTCTTCCCTCCCCTTCCCCCTCCCCTTTCCTTTTCCCTTCCCCTACACGTAGACTGTCACTCACAGCTTTCCTGGCAGCGCCTTATTGGTCACCAGTGTGTATATATGTATATATATATATATATATATATATATATATATATATATATATATATATATATATATATATATATATATATATATATATATATATTGGTATATATATATATATACTCTACTGTGTATGTGTGTGTGCATTTGTATATATATATATATACAGGATTTGTATCTATATATATATCATTGAAAGGTAACCTGATATCAGATGAATGATAGTCACATTTTAAGACAATGGAGCCCTTCATTAACGATTTTATACATTTATTTATACACTGCTTATATTTTACCTTCCCTTATGAAAAAGATTGGGAATTCGATCCCTCATTCTCTGTTCCCTGCGCAACTCTTCTCTCCCTGCATTACCCACTCTATCAAAAGGCATTTGCAAAATATAAGCAATTTGCTTTTTTTTGTAATCTTTTCTTTTCCGTTTAGCTGACTGTTATTTTTGACGTGAAAATTAACCTCATTCAGTTTTAATTAGAGCATTTTCATTCCCATAAGAACAAGGAGACATTTTAGTGTTACTGATAAATTTGTACACCGACGAAGTCTTTAGTTTTGATATGCTTCAAGGTGTCTCCTTTGCCTAAACTTAAATGTTCAATGGAGTTATGTTGAATCACAAAATAGTAAGAACTAGTAAAGCATCTTCTTTGTTTTTAACGTGCATTTTTTCCCATTATTATATGGGGTAAGCACAATGCCTTCTTTTGAAGGACTTGGATTTGGCGGTGGGGTAGGCCTTAGCCTCGATCGGCTGCCCTGCCTGACATCGCTTAGACCCTGGTAGCGAATGTGTACATGTTACCAAATCCCCAGCTCCCTTTCTCCCGAATGTGTACATGTTACCAAATCCCCAGCTCCCTTTCTCCCAGCAGCGAGTAGAACTGGGCGAGTAGGTTGACAGTTCGAGACGTGTGAGGTGTCTGTTATGTTTTAGAAGGTGTTGGAGTGGCTTTGTTTATGTGTGTATTAGTCTGTAACACCCATTTGCTTTCAGCAAACCTATCCGTTGATTACATACGTAATCCCGGGGTGTCTACACGGATAGCAAAGTGTCCACCTCTCTGAATTGAGCCCTTGCCATAGACTTCTATGAAGTTGAGGTTGCTGCTTCTACCAACCGAGCCAATCCTAAGAACTGGTAAAGCATCGGTTTTGCTTATAATTGATTCTAAGTTCTAATTCCTTCATTATTTAGCCCAGATGACAAAGCTTCATGATTTGATCAAAAATCGCTACTGAAATGACTGTTCTTCAGAATCTTGGGGTTCATATATACAGAGTTAACTAGGGAAAGCTAGATATATCGGCTTACATATGGAGAAACTGGTTAAATGAATAGGTAGTTATATGGTATATACAAGTGATATGAGAAAATCAGGATGCACACTTATTTAGACCTCACTACCCTACATTACCTGTCAAGGTTCTCCTGCATCAAATAAATTTCTCAATCAAAATACAAATAATAACCCAAATCAAAACTCATTTACTAAAAAAACTAATCATCTGTTGAATTTACATAACATGATACCCAAATTTACCCAAGAAATAAATCTGGTCACACCATGGACACTAAAAAGGGCAAAACTATGCACATATTTATCATATCTTTCAAAGAAATTTATGTCCAACACAGAAATGTACCATCAACATGCCATGGAACACACAAGATGGAAGGGTAATCCCTTCATAATCTGCACAGATGGATCCAAAAATGAAGGTGGAGTGGGCTCATCAGCCTATTCAAGTGATAAAACTATCCAAATGGGCCTTCCTCTAATATCATCAGTATTTACAGCAGAATTAACAGCCATACAATTGGCTCTCAAGATTATAACAAAAAGGAATTCCTTCAGCACTCATATTGAGCGACTCAAGAAGTGCAATTGAGCAATAGGATCATTTAAATCAAATAATCACCTTGTCCAAAATATACAATGGGAAATACATCAGTTAATTACAAACGGCCTTCAAATTCAAATTTGTTGGATCCCAGCCCATGTAGGCATTGAGGGTAATGAGAAAGCAGATAAAGCTGCAAAATTGGCTTGTACAATCCCCCCCAACTACTATGAAAGCCCCTTTATCAGACTGGCTAGCATCAGTTAAACCCTTAATTTATAGGGATTGGCAAAATGATTGGACAAATATACCCCCACAAAACAAACTAAAACAAATTAAGAACGGTTAAAAAGTGGCATTCTTCTACCCAAAACAAAGAATCAATGAGGTTATTTTAACAAGACTCAGAATAGGACACTCCAGACTCACACATGGTCATCTGATGTCAACTCTGCACACAAACCCAATAACTTGTGAAAGATGTAACATCCCAGTAACAATCAAACACATCTTGACTGACTGTCCCAGATGGCATCATGAAAGAAAGACTTATTTACAAAATAAATCAATAAAGGATATTCTAGCAGAAGGTAATAACTTTTCAATTAATAATATCATTCTCTTCTTAAACAAAATTAAATTGATAAGTAAAATATAATCTTTTATTTTTTTTTCTATTATTTAATTATTTAGTTAACTACTTAATTTTTTTATGTACTCTTTCCCCATTCTTTTCCCAGCCTGAGAAGAACCTAAAAGAGTTCAGAGGTCTGGTTAAACAAATCATTTATAACTAACTAACTAACCTGTCATGGTGGGAGAATTCAATAAAGCACTTGCTTAGCCATAGCAGTTGCATTTCCTTCAGGTAACCGATTTCCCACGCCTGACAGATTCATGACATCGGTTTAACGAATGATGTACGGATTCCATATCCTTGCACAAACAGTTACTCCTGAAGGCATCGGTTCTAGGACCTTGAAGTTAATCGTAATTTCAAGACCTGAGAATGACTGGATATCCTTAGTTCAGTGGTGTCCGTTTTCTATGACTAAGTGGATACTTTCGGAGATCAATTACATCGTTTGATATATACCAGTCTATCCTTCAGTTGTTCCATACGCTACCTCGCAATATCGTTAATCTTTAAAGTGACTAAATACTTGAAAAGATTCAAAAATCATTTGAAATACCTTAATGTTGTTAGTAATTTTCAAATTTTTCAACGACGGTAACATTTTTGAAGAAATTCTCATTCCCCAAATTAGGAATATTCTATTGAGAATCCGTTAGGTTCTCGGGGCCTATTTCCAGATTAATATTTATTGTTAACTAGTGATAAAATGTAGGGAAACTTCCTTTACAAATCAAAAGCCATTAGGGCAAATTTCCTGTAAAGGTTTATTTACTAATAATAATAATAATAATAATAATAATAATAATAATAATAATAAAACTTCATTGGTTATACTAGATCCTATGACATGCTTCGTATGCTTTACCTTTACTATATACCATTATCTCCATTTTCTTGATCTCTTTATAGAAGCATGTTCAGCTGAAACGATGACGTCATTTTTATACATCCACGAGCGCCATTCGACAAACCTTTTCCTTTTTCAAAAAGAACGCATTTAATCCCGCCACCGATGACCGAGGGGAGAATGAATTATATCTTTGATCGATAGTAAATACACTTCATAAAGAAAAAGAGGAATGGAAACTGTATACAGTACAATAAAAACTCGTCGATTCTATGGTATATCCAAAAGGAGCCTTTCTCCAAATTATCAAAGGTTTTACCCCGAGATGATCAGGGATATTTCCAGATTTGACATCAAAGTGGGAACCGAGGACCCCATTCACGGTTGTGAAAGCTCTTTTGTTAGGCATTCTTAGCTCTCCTAATACGGGGTGATTGTAAGAACTATGGCTCTTTTCTAGGGAGGATCGTCCAGCATAATGGAAGAACAGAGTTTCTGGGAAAAGCTTTGGAACAGAATACAGTGCCTTAGTGCAGCAGATAAGCAGAAAAATACATCAGTTTGTGATGCATACATGAAATTTGGCACAAGTGCTCATTTTAACCCTCTCCTTTTAAAAATCTGGGTGTCCACGCAAAATTTCAATATGGTCACCACTTTTCAAGATGGCTGCTAGTTGTTTCGATTTGTGACACTTCGAGTAAATCATTGTTGAAATAAATACATCAATCATTATTCAGATAATGTCATCCTGGGTAGAAGAGTTAATTGAAGAAATCACCAGAGCTCTTAAATAATATATTTACCATTGTGATAAAGATGGCGTACAAAATGGCTGCCATGAAACATTTTGCTTGATAACTCTGCAACTAAGAAAGTTGTAGACATAAAATTTTTATCTATGCCTACATTTATGAGGCCAGAGAATCTGTTTCTAGCATTTCTGTTGGGCTATTATCAATATTTCATCTTTGAAAGGGACCCCATAATGCTACTGAAAAATATACAAGACTATAGTGGGGCATGATAACAAAGTATCTTATCTATGTTTGAGCACCGTCTCAATGTCTTTTTTTAAGCCCGAAATGAACGCAAGATTTTAAAGATGCATAGTGTCACCCTTTAGTGTGACGAAATTCTCATTCAGATGTATATGAAGCATCATTTGCAACATTATAGTACACCTCACATTATGATTACACCTCACATTTGCAGCTACACACAGCTGTGCTTGTAAGACCAAGCCTGTAGCATTTGCACCTGCCACGGCAACCAGACTTGCAGCCACACATTGTAAACTGTTCACAACTCTTTGCAGTGGGCGAGTTGGCTGTCCAGAAGACTTTCCAGTCTTCGCCAATCTTTTCCCAACCCCAGTCAGCTGGACTCTGCTTCTGGATGGCACAGAATTGCCTGACCCCATACAACCTGCCTGATATGCTGAACGTTTGGTGTGTTGAAACAGAGCTGCTCTGGCTGGAGGGATGGCTTCATATGGTCTCTGCTTTCTGGCAAAGAAGTCAAGTCTGGCCTCATCCACATTGTCAACAGTGCTTTAACTGTCATACATGAGGACCACAAACTTCTCCAGAATCTTCAAATCACCATCTTCAATGGTTGGTGGGTACTTGCTGAATCTGGGAAAAACTGGAGTGGCCTCTGGAAAAATGTCCCATGTCTGCCATGCTGTTTTCTTTCCATGAAAAGAGGTAGTAGCCTGTGATCAATGTTGTCCATGACCACAGTGGTAAACAACCTCTTTCTCAAGACAGGTGGACAGACTATACCCTCTTCCACATAATTGGTGACAGTGGCATCTCCCAGTCAGGCTGATATCTTCAGCACCTTGTCATAGGAAATGCTCATGCCATGATCATGAAGCATTTCTACCAGGTTTCTCTTCCTGGTTTTGGCATAGATAGCCATGCCCATGAACACTGGAAAAGGAGTTTCCCTATCCTTTGAGTATACATCCTTCCATCTGCTTTGAGCTAAGCAATAGCCAGGTCTGACTTTGATGAGCCAAACCCTAGCTGTGACTTTATGTCTGCTCCATGTTTGACCATACTAGTGAACTGGAGCAGACTTTGAGGTATGGCATCATTGATGCATCCTTCACCAAAGGTGCTGTCAAACCTGGACTGATGATCCAGAATATGCTTCCTCAGTATCTTTGTTACTTTAGCAATCACAAGTGTATCTGAGTAGTCAGATGCCTGAGATAGGGCTAAAGCTACATCTTTCTGCAAGGCAAGTAGTACACTTCTTCCTTCCTTTTGTGCTTCTAATTCAGGGATTTCTGCTAACAATTTGTCCTTTAATTTTGTTGTATTTACAGTGGGTGAGGCAATGCTCAATTGTTCCAGGCGCTGCTGGTATAATTGGGATATGTCTGCAAGAGGAAATATGGCAGGACCATCCAAACTCAAGCTGGTTTCAGTGATATAATTAACCAGCTCTGATAGAACCAGTGGATATACATCTGGTTCTTCGCTGTGACATTGTTCTTTCCCAAGATTTCTGAGATGGGACCTCTCCCTACTGTAAAGGCCAGTGAGACATACAAAATGGTATTTCAGTTCTTGTGCAGTTGCATCACCTGCACCTAGTTTTGCCAATAATTTACCATCATTAAGTATGTGAGTGCACTCATGTAGTCTCCTATTGAGATTCATGGTCATTACTTGTCGAAGATCTGATACAGGTGCCACATTTTCACAAAAAATGCATGCTTCATTGTCATGACTCATTCGACACTGTTTAGCATGCTTTTCCTGTGGTTCACTACCTTCAACTGTAGATCTCCGCTTTCTTGCACAATCAAATTTTGCATTATCAAACATGACCCTACAGCTCTTGTGGTAATTTGCCATGTTTTGTTTTGTTGGAGTGTTGCATCTATGCCATTGCCTTCATCCAGCCTTGCTGGAACAAAGTTAAGCAGCTTTTCACCAATTTCCTGGAACAATGGCACATTGGTTGAAATCATGTTCAGGATTATGATGTACAGAGGCCAAGGGTGAAGTTAGACCTTTATTTTTCTTGTCTTCCTGGTAAAGACAACATTTGCTCCAGTCGGTCTTCCTTTTGCCTGTGATTGAACTTACACTTGCCACGATGAGCTCTTGACAAAGGCCGAGGGGCTATCCTTTTACCACCTTAATCTGATATGCACATTGATGTATGGGATTATGGATACAACTAGGTTTGGTCACCCTACACCTAACGTGATCATTCATCCAGTGCCATTTAAGTCCCGTGTGATATGTACACCATCCAGGTAAGTACATGAACAAGCCATGTACAACCCCACTTACCCTTGGCTCGGCCCTCCACGTTGGCACCTCCTGTCAATTCAGGCGTGGCTGTCTAACTAGATTTACCAACCATATATATACTTTCTACCTGCTAACTGGTATGGGGCTATTAGACAGAATTTGGGACACTAAACTAGGTACAGCATAAGCAAAGCAAGATTAACTGACACTGAACCCCATGCTGAGTCACACAGCAGTGAAGTCACTGTGCCCTGGCTGTGCGTTGACATTCACTCTTTTAAACTAAAACTAAAGATAAAACCAACACCTAAATTATATGTAGACTTGCAAACTATTATGTTGAACAGGAAGACATTTTTCCATGCCTTCTGAATCCTGAGACATGATTATTTAAGGTTTTTGACTGCCATATTGGATGCCATCTTTCTTTATATATGCTATATGAAATCTTTAACAGAAATACATATACTTTTGCTTGGTGACTCTGCCTAAAATGTGTATAACAAAACAAATGCATAAAAACATGACCAGAGACACATGAGTCCCATGTTAAAACCTTGACCAGTGGCCATCTTGAAAAACGGCAGCCATTTTGGAATTTTGAGTGGACACCCAGAAATTGTCAAAAGTGGCCTATGGAGAATATATGTACCAAATTTCATGCTTGTATCATTAACTGAAGTATTTTAGTGAAAAAATATTTGATCTGCTGCGATACTAGAAAATATCCCATAATGCTGACGAGGGCCAAACAGTTTCTTCCTCGTCTCTTTTCTCACTGCACCAGCAACACCCGAATATTTTCGGGGCTTCATTTGGGCCATTTATTGATTTTCAAGCCGTAGACGAATCCTCCATTAATACTTTTTTTTCTATAGGTTCTGGGGAGATTAAAAGAACGCTAAAACATCATGCAGGAAAAAATCCAGAAAGGAAGATGTGTGTCGCACGAGTAACTTTACTATTGGTCATTTCATCAGTAAAGTTAAGTCGAGTCACCTCTTGAGCGGATAACCACTAGTTAAAGTCACATGCTGTCGGCAAGCAATCTCACCTCAACAATAATTGCTTCCCGTTCCTGCAGAAAAAGTCTTATGATAAAAAGGCAACTAGTTTATGAGTAAAACTGTGTATGTATATATATTTATAAATATATATATATATATATATATATATATATATATATATATATATATATATATATATATACACACAGTTTATACTCATAAACTAGTTGCATTTTTTATATATATATATATATATATATATATATATATATATATATATATATATATATATATATATATATATATATAGGCAACTAGTTTATGAGTATAAACTGCATATATATACACACAAACACACACACAGTGTATATGTTATGTATAATATAATATATATTTATATTATATATATATATATATATATATATATATATATATATATGTGTGTGTGTGTGTATGTGTGTGTATATATATATATATATATATATATATATATATATATATATATATATATATATATATATATATATATATATGTATATATATATATATATATATATATATATATATATATATATATATATATATATATATATATATATATAACCATTGTTAGCCTTGAATTCATGTGAAAAGATATTAAAACTCTTCTTGGCCTGTTGGATTTTCGACATACTCGCAGTTAGAGATACTGCTTCCTTATTAGCTTACTATGCACGGAAGAAACGGCAGGAAGACTCAAGGCTCACATTGGTGGGATAAGTGCATTCATACAGTTTGAGCGATAAAAACATTCAGACTACTTTGTAAATATTGAAAATACATCTATATGGTTGATGTGTGCAGATAATTATAATGTTTATATATATGTATATATATATATATATATATATATATATATATATATATATATATATATATATATATATATATATATATAGTTGTATTCTTGTCAGTCACGAAGATAAAATATCTCGATGTACTCCACAATGAAAACGAAGGAGAAACCAGAGGAAAAAGGAAATAGAGTTCTTAATTTGTCCCAACAGTTTCGCCTTCCATCGGGCCTCTTCGTTTTCATTGTGGAGTACATCGATATATATATATATATATATATATATATATATATATATATATATATATATATATATATATATATATATATATATATAGAGAGAGAGAGAGAGAGAGAGAGAGAGAGAGAGAGAGAGAGAGAGAGAGAGAGAGAGAGAGAGAGAGAGGCATGACCTGTTTTTGTTTCCATGCGAGTGCCAATGATTTGCTGTACAGTTATAATGTATTCTAAGACGACTAAGTAACACCTAGTGAAGGGTTGTGGACCCCTTGTGTTGGGAAAATGCCTGCTAAATGGCAGACGAGTCCTTTCGTATAAAGTCAATAGCAACCATGCTTCCTTCAGGCGGAACAGGTGAATTGAGCACGGATGTATGCGTTTTGTTCTATACAGGTGAATTTTTTTCTTCATATATATTATGTGATATTCGAGAGACCTCGTTTTGGCTTTTCATCAGCAGAATTCCAAAATGATAGATTTCTTTTATTGACCTGTAGTATTCTTTTATCTCCGAAGACATCCTCTGAAAGGGGAAACGAATTAATGTTGACATAGACATTAGATATATATGGACCTGAAGGAACGTTTTTCGAAAGCCACAACAACAGATTTATGTCCCTATAAACAGTTTTAGTTTTCCCTTCGTGTCGTTTGAGAAGCGATAAAATGAGACAAACTGCGCAATCGAAAGAGAAAAGTTGATCAGAATAGAGGAAGCTGCCATCGTAAAATGAGGAGAAGACAAAACGGAAACAGGTTTAATAGTTTCGTGGATGAATAGCCTGATGCTACGAGGTTTGAAAAAGGTGGTCTGACGGGTTGTCTCATGGAAGACAGATCTGCTTGAAAGGATTATTAATGGAAGATATTATGAAGATAGCGATTTAACTAGAATTTTATGTGTGAGTATAAAATACCTCAGAATGTAACATTCAAGTTTGCCATTCAGTGTCATTTTGTGATTACATATTTTTATATATTGGTTGGCCTATGTCACAGCATTGTAAAAGAGATATTTAACATCGCAACACTAATACTTTTACGGAAATACCCCTCTTTTTTGGACTGAATAAAACATCTGAGCAACAGGAATGGTTTTGCTTTCATGGCCGTGATCATTTTCTCGTTACTTTTCGTTTGATGCTCTGAAACCTCAGCTTTTAGTTTTCTGTAAGAGAAAACTATTGAGATGGCTTTGTCTGTCCGTCCGCACTTTTTCTGTCCGCCCTCAGATCTTAAAAACTACTGAGGCTAGAGGGTTGCAAATTGGTTTGTTGACCATCCACCCACCGATCATCAAACATACCAAAATTGCAGCCCTCTAGCCTCAGTAGTTTTTTTTTTTATTTTATTTGAGGTTAAAATTAGCCACGGATCGTGTGTCTGGCACCGCTAGAGGTACCAGCCGCCGATGCATCTTCACTTGATCGCATCAGGGGAGCAACTGAGTGCTGCGCAGTCGTGGCTGAGAGTTTCATACTGCAGCACATCGAGTTTCATACAGCATTAGACGTTGTACAGAAAACTCGATTGCGCCGAAGTTTCTTCGGCGCATTTTTCACTAGTTTATTGTCGAATATACTCAAATTGCAAATGGGGAAACGAAAATCAAGTAAGAAAGTGCCACAGAGGAACTGAAGTTTGTTTTACATCTATATCGGATTTAAGTGCGCATTGGAAAACATCATTGAGAAAAGACAACATGATTTTGAGAAGCTCGTCTCTTATCAGCATTGTTTACGCTTCTTGTGTCAGATTTATTGCTCATGAATGTTTCTTTCCGTTGCTGAACTTTAAGTAGTCGTGTACTCATAAGGAATATGGGACGATTAATAACTTTCATTGTTTCCCATTTAAATGTTTCAAATACTTCAGAACAGACCAGTGACACCTTCGTTAATGAGTTTTTATCATGTTTACTGCGGCAGAAACTTTTATCCCCGTTAAGAAAGCAAAATTATTTTGTTTTCAATATGCAGTTCATTTGACGGATAAAAACGCTCTTGGCCTCCATTCCCGCTTCCCTTTTTCAGTCTTGCTGTCCAACCTCTCTAGCTATTATTTCTTAGTGCAACTGCGGGAATACCTCTCGGCTCCACCTTGAGTTCATTGTACTTCATCTTTTTTATTTTCTGGCTCTGTTTATATTGCTGTCCAGCCAGCCCAACTCCCTCTTTTCACTGTCTTAAGTGCTGAAAGGCCCAAAAGGGCCCCCAGTGCTGGGCTTGACACTCTTCATTTCATGAAATCAAATTAGATCATCGCTCTTTAACTATAAATAACTCGTAGCCTTTCCTGGTAGGTGAGATGAATGCTGGACTCATATCATTAAGTCATTTAGGTAATTCGTCTTATATTTTCGTATATTCCGTGAATATAGATAACGTATTGTCAGACATGGAACTTTTATTCCTTTAAAGTCAATAAAGATTAGCATTTTAAAACAGACATTTCAAATTATATACTTTAAAATTCTTCAGTACGGGAGAGGAAAGAACTTTTATATGGTCACGCATGTGTTAAAGTTTTATATATCCTCTACTTTCCATCATTAACAATGAAGTAATAACTACAGCTACGATATCAATATCCGGAAGACCATAACATCATTGAAAAAATATAAAAATCTTTTGTAGTCAGCGTGCTTGAAAAGAGCCAGAAAAAGTGAATTTATTAACCATTTTTATTGTTGTATAGTTGCAGTTAGACTAAAAAGGTAATGATTATGTGCAGTAAGAAATGTTGATATAGAGAAGTTTAAAAAAATGTGATTTTCATGAATGAGACTACAGCGTAAGTGGTAGATCTGAATATGTATCAGGAAAATAAAAAAAAATCTGCTGTAAATTACGACAAATTCCTTACACTAATCGATACCAGAAATCGCGGAATTTGATAATGTGACATTTCACATTATTAGTAGATTATGCGCACCGATTTTCAGATAGCAGTTCCCCAGGAAGCCGTTGGATGGCACTAAAACAAAAACATTCATTTTGTTTAACATTGTGGATTTGAAACTTTCCTCTGCTGAGCTTTTGGTTTCTGTGTGATTGCCAAAATTTGTCCAAATCGCCCAAACATTTGTAATACCAGATAAATGAAGACAACAGTCAGACGTTGGAACAAACCTTTTCCTTACACGAACACAGAAACACAAAAACGCTCTCTCAGCCTTTCGAGAAACGAAAGCAAAGAAAGAAACGTCAAACTTTCCAGACGCCCAGACGCCTTCTTCTGCGCCTCCAGATGAATGTCCGAAGAGAAATTCTCGCTTACCCGAAAGCTCTCCATCTCATTCTTTCCCCGAGATTTGTCAAGCCTGTCCACAGACGGAATGTCATGTGGAGGAAGAAATGTGCTGAGGAGGAGGAGGGAGGAGAGGGAGGAGGAGGAGCTTCTCCTTTGGAGAGTTGAGAGGGGAAAATATTAAACATCTATTTTTGTCAAGGGGGAGAACTTTTATTTAAGAACCAGTGGCTTTGTTTGATGATCAGAAATAGCTCTGGTTTTTTAATCTCTCTCTCTCTCTCTCTCTCTCTCTCTCTCTCTCTCTCTCTTGTAAGTAATGAAATAATGCACTTTAAACGTGAGCACTGACGTGTGTCTGAGTCTTAAGCTATACCCCAAATGCAAATTTCATTTACTTAAGTAATTAGAGACAAAGCATTTAAATTGGGTATAAAACATATTGAAAAGACCCCAGCCAAATCTCGCAGAAAAATTGGACCTTTGCCCTGGGAGTGAATGACTGATAATTACATTTTATCAGAAACGACTCAGATTATGTCATTAACCCGCAATGGACGTCCAACGGGAGGCCTTGGAAAGGTTACGCGAATAGCCTAGACGATATTCAGGAAATGTAAACTGGGATCATAATAACTTTCACAATGGAGTATTATTTGGTCGAGACGAATTGAAATATCAGAATCGCGTAGGTTAAGATAATTCCAGCCAAGCACGGCAGAGCAATATCAAATGAAAGGTAATCTTTTAATGCAATTGTTCCCGATTCAGTTGAGCGCAATGGTCGGACTAAAGCCGTGGCGTCTGCTACAAAGGGAAAAATGAAAGAGAATTGGTCGCAGCTGTTGTTCAAGTGTGACCACTCAGTGTTTTTTTTTTTGGGGGGTGACTCCATCTATTGAGCAAAGCTGTTTGTCCTTTGTTTACCTGGTTTTCTTTCGGGGTATTAACCAAGGAACACGTCTCTGCCACCATTCTGTTAGCCACACGGCATATCAGTGTTTTACTTGCAGTTTCGGTATAATAATTGAATTTAATCCTGCATTAATATTTTTCATTATATTGATTTCTTAAAAGAATTGTGATTAGGAATTTGACTGCAATATTCTCACATTAATCATGATGCATTTAGCATTATTGCATGACCTTTCAAAACTAATCTTTGATTAAGTGATTTTTTTTTTTTTGTCTAACTATCCAGTGTTTCTTCGAAGAGACGATGCACCTTGGGTGAAAGTTATTTCGAAACAAAATTTTTAGCAAATATGTAGAGGAGTAATTTAATATCATCCATGTCCGGACTCTCACATATTTGCCGTTTGATGTTGGACCTCAAAGCTGCTACCTGCTTCTTCTCCCTTAAAATTCTATGGTCTTTTTATCTCTATGTGGTGAGGAGTTCTGATGCTGAAGAACCCTCTTGCACTTGTATAGAATATAGCTCGATGTAAATGTCTCAAAAGGCAAGCAGTATATTATGTTTTTCCACCATTTGTGTTTCTACAAGGTGCCTATTACTGTGTGTATTACTTGAAAGTCTTCGACTCATTATTCCTGTAGTTTGTAGTTCTGTGTCATAGAGAAAATTTGGCACTATCAGAAGCTCCCAGATGTTAGCATTGCTTCGCGATGGTCCTTCTCGCAGCCTTGATGCCGTTAAGGTATCTGGAAATGGTAAATGATGAATTCCTCACCTGATAATCACATGAAGCATCACCCTCAATGCTTTCCAGCAATTTCACTTCTTGAAAAGTTCAAGAATTCCTTTTTCATATTATAAGTCCGATTGCAGATGGACAGACTTTCCGTCAATAGCCGTCTATGGAAGTCCAGCAGCGTCATTCGCTGTATTGACAACTTTAGTTATAACAACACAGCCATGAAACGAGGAAATACGTAGTTACGTAGGTAGCCAAAGCAGATGCTGTGACTCAGTGGTATAGAGCTCGGTTCACGTTAATGGGTCAAGGATAGCGCTCATTTTATCGCCCGTCAGTCCACTGAGGTTTAAATGGGTACCAAAAGGAAAGGATTAGCGGTAGCAACATCACAAATGATGATTTGCAGATAAACGGAAGGCTACACCCTTTTGTAAACAACTCCTAAGGGTAAACAAGTGTATGGTATAAAAGTACACACACACACACGTGCGCGCGCGCATTCTCTCTCTCTCTCTCTCTCTCTCTCTCTCTCTCTCTCTCTCTCTCTCTATATATATATATATATATATATATATATATATATATATATATATATATATATATATATATATATATATATATATATATATATATATATTATATATATTTATATATGTATATATATCTATATATATTATATATATATCTATATATATTATGTGTGTATATATATATATATATATATATATATATATATATATATATATATATATATACATATATATATATATATATATATATATATATATTGAGAGAGAGAGAGAGAGAGAGAGAGAGAGAGAGAGTTCATAAAAAATGTTAGTTAAAACCGAATTCAATGTCATTAAAGAGTGTCCAGGATGCGCATGAACTAGGCCTTTCAATTATGCCTTCAGAAAGTGGAGATGATGACAGAAGAAACACAATGATATCACTAGAGCAAAAAAATCGATGAAGTTCCATTATATGTGAATTTTCAACATTTTGGAAACGCACTGAGATGAACATAAGAAAGACAACATCAACAACAAAGTATTGCAAAATCTCTCATCAGTGATAAAAACGACAGAAATACCAGAGCTGCCAATACTTGATAATCCTTGACAACCAGAACAAAAGTCAGCTCAGTTGGAAAATGTTACGAGATCTCAACGGTTGAAGCTTTGTTTTTGGAATAATTTGTAATAAATTGGTGATAAAAAAAAAGTGTTAACGCTTCACAAGTTTTTTCAGAGAAATATCTCAAGTTCAAAGAATCTGTATTACTGAAATTGCCATCAGTTATACATATGCTTATAAAAATAATTATATATGATTACACACAATATATATATATATATATATATATATATATATATATATATATATATATATATATATATATATATATATATATATATATATATATATATATATATATATATATATATATATATATATATATTAATATGATACATATATATATACTTATATAGTGTATAGTTAATGATTCACGAAAATATGGAAAGTGACGAATGTATAAATAAAAGCAAATGCCACGAAGGAAAAATGAAACAATGGAGTGGTTGCTAGGCCTTTAGACACAACGTTCCTTTACTAGCAGGGCCGTTTTGTCGAAAGGCCTAGCAACCACTCCATTTTTTCATTTTTCCTTCGTAGTATTTGCCATTATTTATATATATATATATATATATATATATATATATATATATATATATATATATATATATATATGTATGTATGTATGTTTGTATACTGCAAACTTTATTCATACTTATTATTATGATATTAACGACAACCGAGCTTTGGAACATTCATCCCATTTTCTGTCATCAGGGATAATTAACTTTAATAAATTTAATGATTAAAATAGAGCAATAGAAAATCAATGCAATGGTTAAAGAATAATAGAAGTGTTTAGAACTTGACAAAACCATCAAACTGACGTAAACATTGGAAGTGAACGAACACAGTGGCGGTACAGAAATAAAGAATATAAAAATAAAAAATTATAAGTAAATATCAAAACTGACCCAAAGAATAATAATGAATAAATAAAAGGTCAGTACAAACAAAGACAATCATCAAAATAAAAAAACTAATATTGACAAAGTAAAGCAATAAAAAATAAGAAATGTATACACTTAAAATACACATAAACCAGAGATCTATATCATACTTTCAATCCATTATTAAATCTCCCAGTTTCATCGGAGCATATTTTATACAAATACTTCAGTATTTATTCCTACAATATACAATTTCGAAATAGTTTCCTGTGAAACACGAGTGACGTAGCAGAAAGCTTACATTTAGTTTTCTGTGACAGAAAACTACCGAGATAGATATTTGTCTATCCGTCCGCACTTTTCCTGTCGGCCCTCAGATCTTAAAAAGTACTGAGGCTAGAGGGCTGCAAATTGTTATGTTGATCATCCACCCTCGAATCATCAAACATGCCAAATTGCAGCCCTCTAGCCTCAGTAGCTTTGATTTTATTTAAGGTTAAAGTTAGCCATGGATCGTGCGTCTGGCACCGCCAGAGGTTCCAGCCGCCGAAGGATCTTCACTTGACCGTGTTTGGGGAGCAACTAAGCGCTGCCCGGTCGTGCCTGAGAGTTTAATACTGCAGCACATCGAAAGTTTCATACAACATTATATGCTGTAGAGAAAACTCGACTGCGCCGAAGAAATTTCGGAGCATGTTTCACTTGTTTTTTCTGATACCTATACCATTACAAATCTGGAGAAATGTTGCAACATTTGCTGCAGCAGTTTTAGTACTGAAAACACATTTTCGTATTTGGGTGGTATTAAGAATAACGATTCTTCAACTCCATTTACTTGAATATTTTTCGTTGTAATAATTGTGAGTAGCGCTAAACGATTCAGCTGCTGAAATTACGTAAGCAAAGGCCGATAACGAACAGTTTTCTCCTCGATTTAACAGCTTTGTTCCTGGCTGCTATATGCATTCAACGATCATAGTCGATGCTCAGAGGCTGTTTTATCTGAAACAGAATATGTACCGTTTTCTGATATCATAACGTTTCTGACGAATAAAAATCTTTGTCTATTGAATAAGACTTTTAAAGTAAAAGTCTGTTCGTTATTTAATATTCAGTTAACCCAAAACGTGATTTTTCTCTCCTGAGATGTTAACTACCCATAGGTTTAGGATATGGAGCGTTTTCTTTCTTATTTAAATAACTTAGAAAATTTTCACTCTTTTTAAATTTTGTTTTTCTTTTCCTATCAAAGACTGACTATAAAGTCTTGAAACTTTTGGTTTCTCCAACGGAACTCGAACGGAATATTAATGCTGAATATATAAACAAAGAACACACAGGGAGAGGAGAGAGAGAGAGAGAGAGAGAGAGAGAGAGAGAGAGAGAGAGAGAAACGTAAAATTCACTTCAGCTCATACATACATATAGCTGTTGCAATCATATCTTGTACCGTGCTGTCACGGGATAGGCTAGTTTTTTGCTTCAAAAATAAGGATGCCACAGGTCACGCTTTCCAGAACTATGCACGGCATTTATATTTTGCTGTGTAGAACCTTCACTTCCTACTTTCCAGAATTTTTTTCCGGATTTCCTATCCAGTTAGGGACCTTCATCATGGAAGATATAAATTTATATGTATGTATATATATGTATGTATATATATATATATATATATATATATATATATATATATATATATATATATATATATATATATATATATATATATATATATATATATTGTTAGAGTATTGAATTTATGTAAATAAGGTATTTTTGTTGTGTGGATTGTAAATGTTTTGCAGTTCATATTTTTCCCGTGTCTGTCTGTGTTGTCCTTGCGTGTTGTTTGGGTGTTTGTATTCCTCAGTCCTTGAATTGTTTACTTCGGCCATTGGAGCGACACCAGGGATTGAGATTTCTTGGATTTGTCATAGTGTTAATAACCCTGGATTATATATAAAAGTGTTACATTATTTGTACTTGCTAATTTGTAAGTATTGCTATATTGCATTTAAGGTTTTGCTGTGCATGTATGTATTTTCTGCATTTTATTGTGTTTAATGTTGACGTTATTTCCTGTATTATCTACGGTGTATTGATAATCGATTTATTTGTTACTTACCTGCTTGTTTTGCTCATTTGTCGTAATGCTGTACAATGTAAATGTGTCTGGAGTTTCGTTAATTTACATTCGTTATTGCTTTGGTTTCATTATTCTTGTTATCGTCATAATCCTTATCTTTATATGGATCTTTAATTTATTTTAAGTAAAATTACAAAATTTCGTAGTGTTTACCTTATTCCGTATTAAAATATATTTACTCGTATATCATACTTAAATTTAATGCTATTTAAATTTGGATAAGAGCTCTATTATAAAAATAAGCTAAGTTAAGGCATCATTAAATGTCTTATTATTTATTGTCTACGGCCGTTTGGAGCTCCGCTTCGTACTTGCTTCAGTTAAAATGCAGGAAAGAGTATTAAGAGGCGAATGATAGTAACAATATATATATATATATATATATATATATATATATATATATATATATATATATATATATATATATATATATATATATATATATATATATATATATATATATATATATATATATATATATATATATATATATATATATATTTTCTGACTCACCACGGGACCAAACCCGTGTTTTTTGAATGAGAGTCCAGGCCATTAGCAATTCGGACGCAAAGGTAAAATACAGTTGGAACCTAAGTACTACTGTACTTACCTGAGGTTTTCCCCGGGCATACTATTATAGTGAATTTTACCCAACTCTCCGACACTGGGTAAAATTCGCTGGTGTGTTGGGCACTAGGCGTCTGCCAAGGAAAACCTCAGTTACGTAATACTTGGGTTCCAACTTCTTTTATGACCTTTGTGTTTAAACTGCTATTTCCCTGGACTCTCGCTCGACAGACTGGGGTTCGATCCCATGGTGAGTCATAAATCATTTCTGTGAAACACGTTTCTGTGCGTTCATATATATATATATATATATATATATATATATATATATATATATATATATATATATATATATATATATATATATATATATATATATATATATATATATATACACACACACATATATATATATATATATATATATATATATATGTGTGTGTGTGTATATATGTGTGTGTATACATATAGTGACTGAAAGGGTTAATCTTATATACAATCATTAGAGTGCAAAGATGACTATTCTTTATCGTCTTGATTATCCTTGAGAGAGAGAGACAATACATTTTGAAAGTGGCATTACTCTCAGGCAGTGGAAAAGGAGTTGGCATTGCCTATAAGAATAATTCGGATCAAATTAATTAGTGGGGTAATTAGAACGTAATGATATTAATGCCAAAGATGTCTGAGTTTTGGTTAAAGACATTTCGACTTACATTGGCGAAGTTCGAAGGCGATAATATATCATCTTCGGCTGTGTTATTCTGTTTGTCTGTGTCTAACTATTATTATTTAACTATTCTAATATAGTTTATGAAAAAGTTAGTTTTGAAAGCTATGCCAGTAGAAAAGAGTATATCATAAAAAACAATGGCTGTGCACAGCATAAATAGAAAACAAGATAATAAAGAATATAAAAAAAAAACTAAAAAACTTTCTTCTCTAAGTCTGACAAAACTTTGTAGAAGAATACCCTTAAAAGGCCCATTATTCTTACTTATAGTGTTGAGAAAATAAATAATAAACTATCCAAGAAAACTAATACAGACTTTCAACTGTTTCACGACCGCTTAAAGACAGAAGAGGATAAAACAGTCAGTCAAGTTTCCTTTTCCAGGAGTCCTTTGAGGTAACTGAGCCATTTTCAGAAGAGCTTCAAACCGCATCAGCCCGAAGTGAAATACCACTAGAGGTCGGGAGGCGCCGGATTCCTTTCCCTCCCAAAACTTTCATTTATTTGGAAGTGGAAAACCATCAGGTGGGAGGATAAATTAAGTTGTGCGAGAGAGAGAGAGAGGTAGTCCATCGTTGGGAAGCTAAAGTAATCAATGTTTGTGGAATAAAGAGAAAGAGAGAGAGAGCCCTTGGTTGGGAAAGTAAGTTAAGCTGTATGTCTGTGTGTGTGTGTGAGAGAGAGAGAGAGAGAGAGAGAGAGAGAGAGAGAGAGAGAGTCTCCTTTGTTGGGAAGCTAAATTAAGCTCTTTGTGAAGAAGAAGAGAGAGAGAGAGAGAGAGAGAGAGAGAGAGAGAGAGAGAGAGCCCGTGGTTCGGAAAGTAAATTAAGCTGTATGTGTGTGTGCGTGCGTGCGTGTGTGTTTGTGTGTGTGAGAGAGAGAGAGAGAGAGAGAGAGAGAGAGAGAGATTGGTCATGTAAAATTTTCGGGCTAAAATAAATGAAAGAGAAAATGGTTGAGGCCTTAAACTTGTTTGTAAAGATTTTGGCAAAAGCTTTTGTTCTGTTTTTATTCATTGCAACAATTGAATTCTCTGTGTCCATTTCTGTCCCCAAGCCGGAGATATGTGATCATAGCTTATGCAGAAGTAATTAAAGCGAGGGAATTGAAGTAACTGAAACGACAGTACAGACAGACAGCCACGTACAAATGTAGACATTCAATTGGTGTGATTTATTAAGGTCTTTAAAACAACCTATTTAAAATATGTATAGATTTCGTGCCCTCTTTTACATAAAACATTTGTTGCAAGGAATGTTTTGCTAACCTCTTGTGGTTTTATGAATTAACTACTATAATTAGCATACAGTATCTACGTTATGTTCTTTCGCATTTCTGCAAATAATATTCTTAGTAGTTCAATTTTAGCCCGTAAGTTTCCTCATTATGATTTTCATATTACCATATGAAACACTTTTTTTATTATTCAGGAGTCCACAGAAGCCAATCCCATGTCCATATTGTTCATTACTTAAATTTTCCTTTTGGGTCAAGCTTTTGATTTTTCGTCCAATTCGTCTTTTTTTTTTTTTTTATCTTTAACAGAAGTATAGTAAAAATTCATTGAACAAGTTATAATACTGAAAGTAATTCCCTTTTTCCCTTCAAGGTTCAGTAATGTCTATCAATACTTGTGGATTGTTCATTTAACTTAGTACATTAAATTCTAAGATTGCCTCTTGGTTATTTAGCGTAACATAGTACTTTAAATTTTAAAATTCCCTTTTGATAAGTTCATTGAACAGAGCACGTTAAATTTAATATTTCTTTTAACATTACAATTGCTGTGGCTACAGAACCTTTCTTGAACACGTAACTTAACAACAGTTGCTGTGGCTACGGAACCTTTCTTCAACACAGCAGCTTTAACAACAGTTGCAGTGGCTACGGAACCTTTCTTCAACACAGCAGCTTTAACAACAGTTGCTGTGGCTACGGAACCTTTCTTGAACAAAGCACCTTTAACAACAGTTGCTGTGGCTACGGAACCTTTCTTGAACACAGCAGCTTTAACAGCAGTTGCTGTGGCAACAGAACTTTTCTTGAACACAGCAGCTTTAACAGAGTCATAAAAGAAAAGTATTCCTGAGAGAGATTCCTTAATTGGATCGCGGTAAGATGTGAAAGCTGTAAAACTGTAAAAAAAACATTTTTCCATATAAGATTCTCTCTAAGGTGTTTATTAATCCGTAGGTAATAGGCAACATCATATTATTTTCTATGTACTCACCTAATATTATGGGAAAACGACTTGCAGATCGCTTTATCACTTTAATCCTGATATTAAACAAGTATAGTGGATTAGAGAAATTAAGAAAAATAGTTTGTATAATAACGACAGTAAAAAATCATAATTTTGTAAATAAAAGGAACAATGGATTGCTACTCTCAAGTAATAATAATAATAATAATAATAATAATAATAATAATAATAATAATAATAATAATAATAATAATAATAATAATATCATCTGACGTATATATGAAATAGTAACTTTGGGTCAGCTACCGTTATTCATTAGAATTCTCAGCAAGAGGCAGTAGGGATGCTTTATTATTTCTTAATAAATAAAAGGTAACTAAAACATCTTTGGCGGTAGTAAGCACCACAGCTTGAACATAGGCGTACACAGCAGGACATAGGTAGGTATGTCATAAAACATTTGGTTTTAGATGCCGGCCTTAAATGATTTTAGGTAATAAGAGGCAAAAATAAAATGCATAAACACAAAAGAGTAGGGATAATAATATAAAGATAGGCTAACAATAAAAAAAAAAATCTGCCTTTAGGAAGCGGAGTATCCATTGTCAGATCTTTCCGACAATTCAAATCTTATCGCTTCACCTTTGAGATTTTTTGCTTCTGTCTCTTAGTAGAGTGATCGGTCTTTCCACGGTTCGCCTAATGATGATTTTCAGAATATCTGAGCGGTTTTCCCTGAACACCTCCTTAGCAATTTGATCGAAAGGTATAATTTTAGCGACTCAGAAAGTAACTGTCAACAACTGTAGTGCGTTTCATGGTAAAGTTCATCCAAAGAGGAAATTTCGAAATCATTTTGCCAGTAACTCACAGCTTACGTGGTGGAATCATTGTCAGCACCATGAAATGCACATTGAATTGTTTCTGTAAATAAAAATCCCATTTGTAAATGATACGGATGTATTAGGTTTTTCTGGGGATTCGTAAAATATTGGGAAGATCTAACACGGGAATATTAATCATACGAGTTTATTTGTAGGGCCACAAGAGGTACACCCCGTAGGCGGGTAGCGCCGTCAGTGCACCTCATGCCGTGCACTGTAGCCATAACTTAAGGTTCTTTGCAGCGTGCCTTCGGCCCATAGCTGCAACCCCTTTCATTCCTTTTACTGTACCTCCTTTCATATTCTCTTCCATCATACTTTCCACCCTCTCCTAACAATTGATTCATCAGTGCAACTGCAAGGTTTTCCTCCTGTTACACCTTTCAAACCTTTTACTGTCAATTTCCATTTCAATGCTGAATGACCTCTTAGGTCCCAGTGCTTGACCTTTGGCCAAAACTCTGTATTCAGTTCATCACAAGAGGTACGCGACGGATTCCTTGAAACAAATATGGAAGATATAGAACTACGAAATTTATGTATGAGAAGTTTAGAAAGTCTCGTCCGTGATAATGAGCGCCAGATACGTGAATGCATGTATAATTTATAGAGTTTCCTGACGGTGATTCTTATTAGTGACACTTCAGTGTGCCCAAGCTATCTATGGAGCGCTGATGTGCATTGTATTTCTATCAAATTCATCAGCGGTGGCTACTGAAATGCTGCAGAAGATCTCACAGTCATGGGGACTACAACCATGCCATCGACGTAACAAAGGTTGTTTATTGATATTCCTTTGATATGCATTCGATTGGGGGTGAGGTCAGGTAAACATTCAGGGTAATTGTGCAGTTCTTATGATCACGATGTGAAAGAAATTTTAACGAAAGGTTTCTAGTAATGAATATAGAAGCAGGTAATTAAAAGAAATTATTCTCACTAAATGAGAAAAAATTCGATAGATAATTAACACCAAGATTCGTGAGTTTTGATTTCGGAAGAGAAATACCTAGAGCTAAAGGATATGCATCAAGACTTGAGCATAATGGGAGGAATGAAAGCATTTTGAAATGTTACTTTTCATGTAAGTCGATTACATGACATCGACTTTCTGATAGTAGTTCCACAGGCGGTACTAAAACAGAAACCTCCACTTCATTGAACGTTGTAGATTTGAAACTTTCCTCTGCTAAGCTTGCAGTTTTTGTGTAAGAGTGAGTAGTAATGCTATATATATATATATATATATATATATATATATATATATATATATATATATATATATATATATATATATATATATATATATATATATATATATATATATATATACACACATTACGCAAAGGTGGACTTTTGTCAAACGTATTCATCTCTACATAATTAATTTTATTTCCAACGTTTCGTAATAAAAAACCTTTATTACATCATCAGGGAATCTGTTAAATAATGAATAAAATTACTTTAATAATTGCCTTTAAAATCAATAAAATCCATAAAATACTTCCAGATTAAAATACAAGAAAAAAACGCATAAAAAAAAAAACATAAAAGCAAAATCAAAGACCGCTATTTGTCAGCCTTATGCCAAGAAGGGAAGACAGAATGAAAAAAAGTTTAACTCACCTGTACAGCTGAGTGGAGGAGGAAGAGGAATTTAAGGGGGAACCAGTTGTTTAATAAATAATGATTCCAGGATAGGCCAGTTCGTATGCATTAGTTGTTTGGCCTATGATACAGAAATCTTTGTTTTATCAATGGCTATGTTTTTTATATATATATATATATATATATATATATATATTTATATCTCTATATCTATCTATCTCTCTCTCTCTCTCTCTCTCTGTGTGTCGTTTTCTTATATATATGAAATAATGCACTTTCAATATATATATGTTTATAGTTTCTAGTTATGAAAACATTATAAATATACCATAACCAAATCTCGCAGAAAAGTTGGACCTTTGTCTTTTGTCAAAGGGTTAAAACAGGTTAGTAATTGTAATACACAATATTCAGGGAACGTAAAGTCGGAACAAACCATTTTCTTATACGAATACAGAAACAAAGCAACTCTCTCTCTCAGCCTTTCGAAAAAGAGAAAGAGACGTCAAACTTTCCAGATGAAAGTGCGAAGAAAAACTCTCGCATACACAAAAGCTCTCCCTCTCTCTCTTTCCCCGAGATTTGTCAAGCCTTTATTCAGAGGGATGCGATATGGAGAAAGAAAAGACCTGACGAGGAGGAGGAGGAAGAGGAAGAGGAGGAGGAGCTTCTCCTGTGGAGAGGTGAGAGCGGAAAATGTCAAACGGCTATTTTTCTTTGTTTAGGGTTTTCTTTCTTTAGGTTTTAACCAGTGGCTTTGTTGAAATATGACTCAGAAAGAGTCTTGGTTTTTTAGTTTATTTCTTTAAATTTATTTATTATATCGATTTTATAAAAAGTATTGTCTCTCAGGCATTTGATTGTAAGTAATGAAAATAATGCACTTTCAACCTCAGAAGTAATCTTTGATGGAGTGATTTTTTCTGAGTTTCTAGCTTTTATGAAAACATTATAAATAGCTACCATAACCAAAACGATTACAAAAAAGTTGGACCTTTGCGCTGGGGTGAGGGTTTGAAAGGTTATAACGACTTTTTTCCACTGGATATTCAGGGAGTTCTAATGCTGATCATAATCATTTTCACAATGGAGTATCATTTGGCCTAAACATGTGGAATACCAAGATCTATTTTTTACGTTAAGATAATTCCAGCCAAGCACAGCTGTGCAGTATCAAATGAATGGTTGTCTTTTAATGCAATTAGGCTCGATTCAGTTGAGCGCAATGGTCGGATTGCTATTGTTTTAAGCGTCTGTTACAAAAGGAAAAATGAAAGAGAATTGGTAGCAGCTATTGTTCGACAAGCGTGACCAATCGGTAGTGTTGGGGTGGGGGTAGAGTAGGACCCCATCAATTGCTCAAAGTTGTTCTTCCTTTGTTTACCTGGTTTTCTTTCGAGGTATTAATAATCAAGGTACACGGTGCTGTCACACTTGAAATATCACTGTTCTACTGCAGTCTTGGTATAATATTTATTTCTTTAAATTTATTTATTGTATTGATTTCATAAAAGTATTGTGGTCAAGGCATTTGATTGTAATAACTAAAATAAAATTAGCATCACTTCCTCACCCCTCAGAACTAATATTTGATGGAGTGAACTGACTATTCAGAGGCTTTTCAAGAAATCATGTACCCCGGCGAAAGCTATTTCGAAACAGAGAACGATTACAAAGAAAGCCTCGTTCGGGTTTTCACGTACTGTACCGTCTCCTTTTTTGAAAGGTCTATAATCTCCTTTTTTCCACTGGTTAATGAGGAGTTCTGATGCTGAAGAACCTTTTGCACTCGTATAGAATTCAGCTTTATGTAAATATGGCACAGGAAAGCAACATCTATTTTTTCCACCATTTACGTTTCCAAACTGTAGTCGAATAATCGCACGTTTCACACCGGATGCGATTCTAAGCCGCCACGCTATGGTTGCCATGCTGCGGCACGTGGCTTTAATTGCTGGCATTGTTTTGGCGAGGCTGTTCAGTCTTCTTTGGCTGGCGAAGTCCATGTTAGCGTCCTTCTGTCGACTTTTTGCTTTGACAACACGCCCAAGATTGCCGGGTGCGCGATTTTTGGGGTTTAGTTTTAGCCCTGAGCTTGTAGCACCGATTTAAGGTCTTTACAGCAGACGTTCTGACCTCATGTCTTAAATCTAAATATAGGAAAACAAAAAGTGTTATATTAACGCTTGGGTATTGTTACTGCAAATTTACTAAAACACGTGGGCAAAAATTTTATTTCTAGTAAAGGAAATGGTCAGGTTTATTATTATTATTATTATTATTATTATTATTATTATTATTATTATTATTATTATTATTATTATTATTATTATTCAGGAGCACTTTCTGAAATTGATAGAAGCAAATGAAAATGCAAAGAATATGAATGATTTCATAGGGATGTATATATAAATTAACTTTAAAAATAGCCAATAAAGATGAACAGATTAACAATAGGTATTTCTGGCATACTTGCATGAATTGTTCGAGACAAAAGACATTAATGGGGTTCCGTTGGGAACTTTACCTTAGCAGATTATAGGGCGTAGTATGGCGGTCCGTGGATGATAGCGCAGGCGCTTAGTTTCTTCGCATCCGGTGTGAAACGGCTTCCTTACTGGGGTGCGATGGTGACTTCTTGAATGCCTTCAATTCTTAGTTTCTATAGTTAGTAGCTTTGTGTCTCATAAAAACTTTTGGAACCATTAGAAATGTCTAAATCATAGAGTTGGCCTCATGATCGTTCCGTAGCACCCATAATGCAATTTAGGAGGCTAGAGTTGACAAATGACAAACTCCTAGTCGAATAATCGCACAAAATATCACCCTCAATGCTTTCCAGCACGTTCACTTCTTGCGGAGCTTCAAGGATTCCTCTCTAATATCTCAAGGCTAATTTCAAATGGATCGACTTTAATCCAGCAGTCTTCTTTGTTTTTAAGTCTAGACAGATGGTTTCGTCGAAACTTTTAAATGAACAACAACAACAACCATTTATAATATATATATATATATATATATATATATATATATATATATATATATATATATATATATATATATATATATATATATATGCATAGTATAAATACATTGCAAACGTTATAATTTCTTTTTCTGGTTTGAAACCACAACCGAGCATTCGGGAATTCATTACATTTCCAGTCGTGATGGTATGATTTCTAAAATAATTACAGTGAATATAATGAAAAAGTAGGAAATCCATACAAAAGTTAAAGAACAAGGAACTTGACAACAACCAACTTGACGAAAACTTTGAAAATGAATAGACGCAATGACAGTACTTAAATATAGAACACAAAACCGATAATAAAATAACTGACCTAAAGTATAAGGCCAAAATAAAAGGACAGTACAAACAAATACAGAATAACAAAAAAAAAAGATTACCAAAGTAAAGTGAACAAGAATAAGATATGCATACGCTTAAGATGCAAATGATACACTGGAGAACTATATTATACTTTCAGCCCATCTATTAAGTCTCCCAGTTTCATCGCAGCATATTTATGAAAATACTCAGAATTCATTCCCACAATATATATACAGTTTCGAAGTGGTTTCCTTCTGTGAAACACGCGTGACGAAGCACAGAGCTTATTGTTTCTTTTAATGGCTGTCTGTACCAACGCGGATCTGAGGAAATGTTGCGACATTGACTACAGTATTTTTAGTATTGAAAAAACCTTTTAAGAATTTAAATGCTATTAAAATAATGATTCTCCAGCTCCATTTACTTGATTATTTTTCCTCTTCATCATTCTGAGTAATTCTAAAAGATTTAGTGACTGAAATTATTTAACCAAAGTCCGATAACGGACAGTTTTTATGTCCGATTCGGCAGATTTCGTTCCCAGCTGCCTTATGCCTTAAACGGTCTTGGCTTCTGCAGATTTTCTGAAGTGATATTCTCAGAAATGCTTTATCATAGTCGATTCCGTGACATACTGTTTCTCACACTTGAAAATCTTTGTCTAATAAACAAGTCTTGGAAAAGTAAGGAGTCTGCTCATTACTGGATATCCACCCAACAAAAACGTGATTTTTCTTTCCTGAGCTGTTAACGTCCTCATGTTTCCCTCTTGACTTATATAACAATAGAAATGGTTAACGGAATATATCTTTAACATCATGAATGATTAATCTTTTGTAATTCTAATCGCTATTTATTTATATTTGCCGCAAGGATTTCAATTTCCACTTTTTAAAATTTGATCCCTTTTTTTCCAATACGAGGATCTGAATATATAAAGTGTGAAATTTTTTTTCATTTTTCCAATGAATCTCGAACAGAATTTTAATGGTGAATCAATATACAAAATAATAAGAAACAGAGAGAGAGAGAGAGAGAGAGAGAGAGAGAGAGAGAGAGAGAGAGAACAAAATGAATTTCAGCTCATGCATACATATAGCCGTCGCTATCATATATTTTACCTCGCTGGCACAGAATGGGTTACCTTTTTTTTTTTTGCTTCCAAAATAGGAATTCCACAGGTCACGTTTTCCAGAACTATGCACGTCATTTGTATTTTGTGGTATAGAACCCTCGCTTCCTACTTTTTAGTATTTTTTTTTTTTTTTATCGGATAGTCTGTCCACTTAGGCCCCTCATCAACGAAGGATATACTGTAAATATATCAAGTTCCAAATTTCTTCACTCACATATTCACAGTACATATAAAATATATATATATATATATATATATATATATATATATATATATATATGTGTGTGTGTGTGTGTGTGTGTGTGTGTGTGTGTGTGTGTGTATGTATGTATGCATGTATATATATGTATGTATACATAAAATGTGTGTGCCATGGGTACCTAAAGGATGTAGAGATTTTGAAGGAGACAGACGTGATTGCCAAGTCCTCGTGATTGGAAGGGTTAACTTTACGTAAAATCTTCCGCGTAAAGTGTTCATTGTTCTTAATAATCTTTATAAACCTGTAGATAAAGATAGCACATTTTGAAGGTGGCATTACTCTTGGTAGTTACTTGTTCCGCTCAGATGCAAATCGAACTGATGATATCCATACAAAATACTCAGAACAAGTCGGAAAGTGGAGGAACTTCCATGGAATGATATTAATGCCCAAGACTTTCGAATTTTGGTCTAAGCCATTTCGACCTATGCGGACGAAATTAGGAGCAGGTGATGTTAATATCTTCGGGCGTCTTTTTCTCTCTGTGTCAACCTGTTATTTATTAACCATACTGAGATTTTATTTATATGAATGGTTGGTAATAAAAACTATTTCATCTTAAGGTGGGATGCCATTAACCTGTACAAAATAAAAAAACAAAATACTTTGCTCACATAATAGAAAAGAAATAAGTAAACAATGCGCCGAAGTTTCTTCGACACAATCAAGTTTTCTGTACAGCGTATAATGCTGTATGAAACTCTCAGCCATGGCCCATAAAACTCTCAGCCGTGGCCCATGAAACTTTCAGCCACGGCTCGATGGTGACCTTTATTGTTGGCACCTATAGCGGTGCCAGACGCACGATCATGGCTAACCTTAGCCTTATATAAAGTAAAAACTACTGAGGCTAGAGGGCTGCAATTTGGTATGTTTGATGATTGGAGGGTGGATGATCAGCATACTAATTTGCACCCCTCTAGCCTCAGTAGTTTTTAAGATCTGAGGGCAGATAGAAAAAGTGCGGCCAGACAGACAAATAGTCATCTCAATAGTTTTCTTTTACAGAAAACAAAAAAGTTAATAAATAATATCAAAACAAACATAAATATTTTCTTTGAGTCGGTCAGAACTTAGCAGAATACCCTTAAAAATATAATTATTCTTACTGGTACTATTGCCAGAATAAAAAAATAAAAATCTCTGAGAAAACCAATACAGACTTTCAAGTGTGTCACGAGTGGTTAAAGGCAGCCGAGGATATAAACCGTTCTTCACGTCAGTTTCCTTTTCCAAGTTTTCTTCGAGGAAATGTAGGCTTTTCAGAAGTCAGCTTCAAACGGCCTCAGCCTGAAGTAAAATGCCACAAAAGGTCGGGAGGCTCCGGGTTTCTTTCCCTCCCCAAACTTTTATTTATTTCAAAGTGGAAAATCCTTTGATGAGGAACTAAATTAAGCTGTGTGTTAGAGAGAGAGAGAAAGAGAGAGAGAGAAAGAGAGAGAGAGAGAGAGAGAGAGAAAGAAATCCATAGGTGGGAAACTAAATTAAGCTGGGAGTGTTTGAGAGAGAGAGAGAGAGAGAGAGACTAAAATCGGTTGCGTAGAGTTTTTACGATTAAGATATATATCAGAGAAACCGGCCGTGCTCTTCAACTCCTTCATATAGTCTTTGCCAGAAGCTTTTGTTCTATTTTATTAATCATTTGTGTCCTAAGGCCAGATATATATGATTGATATTCCTGCACAACTAATTATTAAAACAATAAAACACTAAGTGAGTCATTTACAAACATAGATATGCAGATGTAAAAACACACTGGTAGAATTTACTAAGGTCTTTAAAACAGCGTATTTAAAAGTCTCCTATGTAGATTTCATACACTTTTATACCTTCCAGATTTGTTCCAAGGAATTTTTCGCATACCTCTTGTGGTCTTACAAATTAACTGGCTTAATTAGCATTTTAAGTTAGGTTTTTCCCCAATTTTTACAAATATTGTTTTGTGCTCCACGTTTCGTTAAGTCTGTTAACAATTTTTTCTATTATTTGTATATTTTTATTTGCCTCACCTCTGAAACAATTATCATATCCATAATGCTTATTACTTAAATTTTCCTTTGAAGGAAAACGTTTTTTTTTATCCCATTCGTCGTTTTAAATATCAATAACAAAGGTATAGTAATCATCTTTTGCTAATTTCATAATAATGAAAGTGATTTATTTTTCTACTCGCCGATTATGAATGTATATCGATACTTTTGATTTTTTCATTGAACAAAGTGCACTAAATTCTAAAATTCTATTTTGGTTATTTAATTTAACATAGTACATTAAATTCTAAAGTTTTATTTTGATAATTTCATATAACTTAGTACATATGATTTTAACATTTCGTTTAGCATTCAACATGTGACTGGGGAGCCTTTCAAGAACACCTCAGCTTTAACTGAGCCATAAAAGAAAAATATTCCTGAGGGAAGTTCCACAATCGGATCTCGGGAAGATCTCTCTGTGGTAAAACTATAAAAGATAAAAAGAAAGAAAAAATAATCATTTTATACACACGCCGATATAAGCGCTAGAGTTCACAGCAAGAGACTGTAGACATGTTGTATTATTATTTAATAATAGAAAGGTAACAAAAAATCTTTTGGCGTTAATAAGCAACCCAAAAAAAGTTAAGTATATCTTAGTTTTACCAGACCACTGAGCTGATGAACAGCTCTCCTAGGGCTGGCCCGAAGGATTAGACTTATTTTACGTGGCTAAGAACCAATTGCTTACCTAGCAACGGGACCTACAGCTTATTGTGGAATCCGAACCACATTATACCGAGAAACGAATTTCTATCACCAGAAATAAATTCCTCTAACTCTTCATTAGCCGGCCTCGGGAATTGAACTCCGGCCCATCGAGTGACAGTCTGAAGCTCATAGACTCAACAGGACATTAGGTACGTATGTCTAACAGAGGCCGACCTTCAGGGGTCTGGACAATAAGACAGACAAGAATAATATTCAGAGCACAAAAGACATTGGATAATGATAATAACATAATTACAGTAGCAAACAAGTAAAAATGCTCCGAAGTTTCTTCGGTGCAGTCAAGCTTTCTGTATAGCGTATAATGCTGAATGAAACTTTCAGCTTTGGCCCATGAAACTCAGCCACGGTCCGGTGGCGGCCTGTTTTGTCGGTACCTATAGCGGTGCTAGAAGTACGTTTATGGCTAACTTTAACCTTACATAAAATCAAAACTACTGAGGCTAGAGGGCTGCAATTTGGTATGTTTGATGATTGGAGGATGGATGATCAACATGCCAATTTGCAGCCCTCTAGCCTCAGTGGTTTTTAAGATCTGAAGGCGGACAGAAAAAGTGCGGACGGACAGACAACGCCGTCTCAATAGTTTTCTTTTGCTGAAAACTAAGATCCAAAATCATTCCTGTTTACTAAATTTGGATTTTATTGTCCGATCTTTCCCACAGTTTAAATGTCCTCGCTTCGCTTCTAAGATACTTAAGATTAGCGAATTACTTCAAGTTTCTTAGTATAGTGATCTGCCTTTACATGGTTCGCCTAATAATGATTTTCAAAAATATCCGAGCGGTTTTCCTTGAAGATCTTCGTAGTATTATGATCAAAAGTGTATTTGTATCGACTCAGAAAGTAATTATGAACAACTATAATGTTTCTCACAATATAGTTGGTCCACAGAGAGGAAATCTTGCAATCATTCTGCCAGTCGCTCCAGCTTATGTAGTCTGTGTTCTGTATCTTATAGGTCGTACGTGGTTAACCGGTAATGAACTGCAGGTACGAGAATCTATGTACAAATTGTGGAAGGTGATTCTCGAGGAATATTCGTAGCATTTAAGTGTGACTAAGCCATCTATGGAACAGTGACCATGCACTGTCTTGCAGTTCCGTTGTGCTTTACTATATGTCAAATTCATATGCGTACCTGCTGTAGCTTTCGGCGGCTGCTGATCTCACAAAGATGGAGAGATTTGAACTGTATCATCGACGTAACAAAGATTGATTAATGATAACATTTATGGCAGGCGTGTAATTATTATGTGGAAACGGTGAGAGACTGCCACCTTGAGGAAGGCCTTGGAGAAGCCGAATTGTTATGACAAAACGTTACCCCATTTGACACACAATTCGTCCGTCCCTGTTTTGACGAACTGACGTATGCCATTTTTTCCCAGTTCGGAGAAAATAGACTTAAAAATTTTGATATTTTTCAAAGCGTCCGTATTTGAAAATGAAGTTTTACATTTATGAACATGTTCTATCGTACTAGAGAATTCTTTGGCTTTTTGAAAGTACGTCGTGTACGGTGATTGACTCAAGGAAGAGAATCTATCATGACCTTGAGCAATCTTTTGGTGGTTCCACATATTTCCCAATTTTACATTTTGGGCAAGTAAAGCAATAAACTGCCAAAGACCGCACCAAAGCCAGTAGCTTATCCTTGTGGGAGAAAAAGAACCCAGTATTTTAGGGCTTTTAGATATTAGTTTAATATTCAGGGCCGGAAAAATACTCTGAATTACTGTTTCTATTTGTAGTTTAAATGCGTTGGAATGAATAAAAGGAATAGAGGCATACATTGATAGTATGGGTACGTTAGGGACAGACTGGCGTGGCTGAAGTCTATTAGTCAAGTTTTTCACATATTTGTAGGATAAGGATGAAGTTAATGTATAAGCGCTGTGTAACAGCGTGGAAATACTATTCAGTTTAATGTTAAAGAACTACTGCTTTAAAAGTTTGTACCCTGACCTGCGAATGTCGTTTTTGTAAAAACACTCGCTTTAAAACCACATTCTATCCTAGTAATTGAAATCTAAAAAAGCAAGTTGGTTGTCATGTTTACGCTCAAATGAGAATTGCATATTAGGGTGAAGGCCATTGATATATTCCAAGAACGTTTCGGCTACCTCTCGGGATCTAAACAAGGCGACAGTGTCATCGACATATAACCATTAGCCATAATGGGGCCGAGTGGGAACCCCATTGAAACGCCATCAACTTTTAAAAATAATTTGTTGTTAAAAAAAAAGTGTCCTGCACTACAATTTCTAGAAGTTTCTTAAAATCTTCCTTTTTAAAACCATGATATAAAACACTTTCATCGTAAAAGATTTTATTTATGATAATATCAACCGTCGCCTGCAACAGTATGTTCGTAAAAAGAGATGTGACGTCAAAACTAACCATATATAAGTCAACATCTTGTGGTAAAATATCAGGTGCAATGTTAGCTGAGTTGAGTAAAATATAACCATTATTTGCAAATGGCTGTAGCAGCATTGGTACCAGGTATTTTGCTATCTGATAATTAGGGTATTATAGGTTGCCAAGATTGGGCGCAGTGGAACACCGTCTTTATGTATCTTCGGAAGTCCATATAATATACCGCATGATGAGACAGAACAATACGATTGCTGGGAAGTGCTTTCACTGACAATGTTTCGATCAGGGAAAACTTGGAGTACACAATTAATTTTATCCTCTACCGTAAATATGGGTTGATATGGTGGACTCCCAGTTTCAACAAACTTAGTGGTATCTCGTAGAATATCATCCATTTTCTGTGTATAGTCGCTTTTGCTTAGAATTACCGTGCCTCTTCATTTATCAGGTCTGGTTATGACAGTGTCTGGGTTACTGGATAAGTTTTAGTTTTCTGTAAAAGAAAACTGTTGAGATGGCATTGTCTGTCCGTCCTCACTTTTTCTTTCCGCCCTAAGATCTTAAAAACTACTGAGACTATAGGGCTGTAAATTGGTATGTTGATCATCCACCCTCCGATCATCAGTAGTTTTGATTTGATTTAAGGTTAAAGTTAGCCACGATCGTGCGTCTGGCAACACTATACGACAGGCCGTGGCTGAAAGTTTCATGGGCCGCGACTTATACAGCATTATACGCTGTACAGAAAACTCGATTGCGCCGAAGAAACTTCGGCGCATTTTTTACTTGTCTTAATAGCAGATAATCATTTTTGCGAAAGGAGGGAAACTAATTGTTAGATCATTTTGACGTTTCGTGAGAATGCTTTGCAGGTCTCTGTAGGGGGTAGTGCCGTCAGTGCACCTAACGTGGTGCAACGTAGGCATTACTTAAGGTCTTTGCAGCGTCCCTTCAGCCGCTAGCTGCAACTTCTTGTCGTTCCTTTTATTGTATCTCCGTTCATATTCTCTTTCTTCCATCTGACTTTCCACCCTCTAACAATCGTTTCATAGTGCAACTGCGAGGTTTTCTCCTGTTATACTTTTCTCACCTTCTTACTGTCAATTTCCGTTTCAGCGCTGAATGACCTCATAGGTCCCAGTGCTTGGCCTTTGGCCTAAATTCTATATTCTATTCTTATCTGTACTTTGTAAACCGGACAAGTCACCTGGGAGCTGTAACGACCGAAGGCGTCCGAAGAGAATTCCGAGTGGTAAATAAAAACTACTGAAACTTGCTTTCAAATTTGGAAAGCAAAAATCCAAGTCCAGTGACAAGACGAATCCTTCTGTCTTAAATAAAACATAATTTTAATAATTAAAAGCAGTGGTTTGGGAATCTAGGAATCTTGGAATCGGGATACCTAATCGCTCTAGTTTCCTGGAATTAATATTTCATACAGGTACATAGAGAAAATCGATGTGTTCTAGATGCCCTAACCTTCCCATGCATATTGTATATACATAACCAGTATATGTTTTATATATATATATATATATATATATATATATATATATATATATATATATATATATATATATATATATATATATATAATCTAATGAAAGGAGCCCATAAAAATGCCAAAAGGTAGAAAATTAATGCTATATGTTTCGAAGAACAACTGTCCCCTTCTACAGGCAGGTAATGAATGAAATAAGAGTTACAGATAAGCGGTATTTATCCCAAGAGTTCTAGAGGTCAGCCGTTACATCACTCCAGTTGACAGTTTCTTAATCTTCTCAATCGCTGGTTGGTGGGAGACAGTTGTTCTCCGAAATATATAGCATTAACTCTACCTTTTGGCGTTTTTATGGGCATAAAATATTTCCTTTTTATTACATGAAATCCTGTTTTAACATAAAATACTTGACATATATATATATATATATATATATATATATATATATATATATATATATATATATATATATATATATATATATATATATATATATATATATATATATATATATATATATATATATATATATATATATATATATATATATATATATATATATATATATATATATATATATATATATTATTACACGTGAGACTTGGCTGATGAGTTTATTACTTGATTTACATGTAATTTTTATAAGGCCCTGCATGCCAAGGACACACGTAACCTGTCAATGAAGCCACAAATTAACCTCAAAGACAGCCGTTTAAACACTCAAGGTCGCCAGCTATTCTCACCACAAAAAAAAAGTATTCAGTGAATAAGGACTTTACGATAACGTCGCCCGCCTTCCGACGCAGTCAATCTCTACTCATTAATATGGTATTGAAAACACAATGGCTCTTCCGAAAAAGGGATACAAGACACAAGGCGGCATAAAGAATAAAATGACTTTCTTAACCTTCCCTACTTCCTAGTTAATTCACTAGAATAGTTGAATGTCGCTAAACAATATAAACTTAATCTAGACTTCGTGAAAGCAAATCTTGTAACCTAATAATTAGGGTGGTGGAAGGACGAAACAAGGAAACTGGAAATACAGACAAAGGGGCAGTAATTGACAAAGTTTTGAGACAAAACACAGACTTTACCTTGGATGACTAGTTGTTCCGCATACAATGGACGATTGGAAGTTCTGGGAGTGATTCGCCACTTCACTAGTAATATAGACCACAGACAAAGGGACAAAACGATGTTAAATGCCTTGTGACAAAGGCGGTTCATGGGAGGGGGTGAAATTGACAAAGAACAGGTTTTGCCACCTATCAAAAAACAGACTTTACCTATCCGGGCTATGAACAAACGTTAGTTGTTGCGAAAATGGTCGATACCCAGCCGGATCTGATTACTACAAGTTCTGGGAGTGATTCGCCACTTCACTAGTAATATAATATAGACAAGGGGACTAGTTGATAATAAGTCCACCGTCCGTGGGGGAGGGACAAGAGGTTGTCCGAGAAGGATCAAACCCGTCGAACTCAGGTGGCGTGCTCTCTGCCATGTTGACCGTGTAGTGCGACGATAGTTAAACCGTGATTCTCTCTGCCTTGTCCGACCTAGTTGGTCCAAACAGCGGGCGTCCGTTCATGCCAGGTGTTTTCGGGGTCTGAAACTTTGTCAAATTCATTCAATCGCCAAAGTCCTAAGAACAAAAAAAGTGGCACACTAACCAGTCGGCCACAAGAGAAGGCCACCTATCATAAGGTTGATTGTGAAATTTTTCCTATGGGGGTTAAATGCCTAATGACTACAGTGACACTAACCAGTCGGCCACAAGAGGTATAAGTGAATACCATCTCCCATCAACCCACCCGTCGAACTCAGGTGTTTTGCGTTTGAACATGTTGAACGTTAAATTTTTATCAATTGTCAAACGTCTTTAATATCCAATTCACTCTACCTCGAAAAAGAATTTTGGTTGATAACCCATCTTTCCCCGAACCAGGTGTTTTGCGTTTTGGTTCATCTGATATTACTATCAAATAAATGCATCGGGGCAAACAGCAGAAAATATTTATAAAATATATATATATATATATATATATATATATATATATATATATATATATATATATATATATATATATATATATATATATATATACATACATACATACAAGCTGACTTTATTCCAACGTTTCAAGCTGACTTTATTCCAATTATCGGATTAATTACATCATCAGGGCTGTTAAAATAAGAAATAAAATTCTTTGTAAAATCATAAAAGCTAAAAATAAAGGCTAAAAATTATTCATTCAAAATTTTCACAAATGTACACAAACATTAAAATTAAAGAACAAAAGTTTTAAAAATCATTACATTAAAATGAAGGTAACAGAATATACAGTAAACTAAAATTGAAAACTATCTGTGAAAGGGGTTGCAGAACAAAAGATTAAGGACCGACCTAGAGGAGTGACAGCTTTAAACTAAACATAAACATAAATAGAAAGAACACAAGTCAGGATAAATATAGAGGAGAGGAGGACGTGTGAGTGTTTAACGACGGAAACAAGTTGTTTGATGAAAAGTGATTCCAGGATAACAAGGTCTTGAGGGTTGGTGGTATGGCCTAAAATGTAGAAGTCTTTATTATCAGTGTGTGTTTTACAAATTTTTGAGTGATTTCTGATGTTGGAATGTTCTGGGTTTGAAATTCTGCTACCTGCACAGAAGCATACGCCACGATGAGAATCGATACGCACCTTAAGGAGTCTACTGGTGGATCCCACATAGGTCCCTGTTTGACATTCAGGGCAAGTATATTTATAAATGATACCAGATGACATATAAGGTGATAACCGATCTTTGGTTTTAAAGAGTGAACCAATGGTGAAAGAGTTCTTAGGGATTAAAGTAATATCAATGGCATAAAAATGATCCTGAATAATTTGAGTGAACTTTTTGTGAAAGTTGGGGTCATGAGTAAATGGAAAGCTTGTGTAAAATTTCATTTTTTGAACGGTTAAAACTGCTGGTTTTGTAATGAAATGTTTGTTGAGTAATTTATGTAATTTCCTATACACCAGCTTTGCAGGGAAACAGTTATTATTAAAAAAGTCAATTAAAAAAGAAATTTCCTTATGAAAAAGGCTCCAGTTCGACGTAAGGACGAGTGCCCTGTGGAGAAGGGTAGAAACAGAGTTGGATTTAAAATTATCGAAGCAAGAGCTCTAAAAGTTGGTACCAAGTCCAGTAAAAGTCTTCTTCCTAAAAACCGTGGTATTAAAACTGTCGTGTTCTCTAAAAACTAGAACGTCCAGGAATGGTAGACGGTCGTTCGCCTCTTTCTCGATAGTAAACGTTATGCTCGAGTGTGTGTCCTCTGCC